>NC_047143.1:28377009-28378236 GCF_009829125.3 Periophthalmus magnuspinnatus | reverse complement strand
ACCCTAACCCTAACCCTAACCCTAACCCTAACCCTAACCCTAACCCTAACCCTAACCCTAACCCTAACCCTAACCCTAACCCTAACCCTAACCCTAACCCTAACCCTAACCCTAACCCTAACCCTAACCCTAACCCTAACCCTAACCCTAACCCTAACCCTAACCCTAACCCTAACCCTAACCCTAACCCTAACCCTAACCCTAACCCTAACCCTAACCCTAACCCTAACCCTAACCCTAACCCTAACCCTAACCCTAACCCTAACCCTAACCCTAACCCTAACCCTAACCCTAACCCTAACCCTAACCCTAACCCTAACCCTAACCCTAACCCTAACCCTAACCCTAACCCTAACCCTAACCCTAACCCTAACCCTAACCCTAACCCTAACCCTAACCCTAACCCTAACCCTAACCCTAACCCTAACCCTCACCCTAACCCTAACCCTAACCCTAACCCTAACCCTAACCCTAACCCTAACCCTAACCCTAACCCTAACCCTAACCCTAACCCTAACCCTAACCCTAACCCTAACCCTAACCCTAACCCTAACCCTAACCCTAACCCTAACCCTAACCCTAACCCTAACCCTAACCCTAACCCTAACCCTAACCCTAACCCTAACCCTAACCCTAACCCTAACCCTAACCCTAACCCTAACCCTAACCCTAACCCTAACCCTAACCCTAACCCTAACCCTAACCCTAACCCTAACCCTAACCCTAACCCTAACCCTAACCCTAACCCTAACCCTAACCCTAACCCTAACCCTAACCCTAACCCTAACCCTAACCCTAACCCTAACCCTAACCCTAACCCTAACCCTAACCCTAACCCTAACCCTAACCCTAACCCTAACCCTAACCCTAACCCTAACCCTAACCCTAACCCTAACCCTAACCCTAACCCTAACCCTAACCCTAACCCTAACCCTAACCCTAACCCTAACCCTAACCCTAACCCTAACCCTAACCCTAACCCTAACCCTAACCCTAACCCTAACCCTAACCCTAACCCTAACCCTAACCCTAACCCTAACCCTAACCCTAACCCTAACCCTAACCCTAACCCTAACCCTAACCCTAACCCTAACCCTAACCCTAACCCTAACCCTAACCCTAACCCTAACCCTAACCCTAACCCTAACCCTAACCCTAACCCTAACCCTAACCCTAACCCTAACCCTAACCCTAACCCTAACCCTAACCCTAACCCTAACCCTAACC
>NC_047143.1:27354509-27452009 GCF_009829125.3 Periophthalmus magnuspinnatus | reverse complement strand
ACTACTACTACTACTACTACTACTACTACTACGACTACTACTACTACTACTACTGCTGGTCAAGGCCAGGGTACAGATACTACTGCTAATACTATTGTAAAACTTACGTACGACTACTCCTACCACTACTACTAATGCTAGTACTATTACTACCATTAGTACTACTGTTACTGCTATTTTTTTTTTGGCTAAAACAAAGTACTTTTAGTTTAATATTTGTGTAGTTATTAGTTTTCGTGTAAATATTTGTTTTTGACTTTTGCAGGAGACAGAGAAGATCATCGCAGAGCTGAATGAGACGTGGGAGGAGAAACTGAGGAAAACCGAGTCTATACGATTAGAACGGTCTGTGTACTCAGAGTACTCCCTCAGAGTAACTGTACTCAGAGTACTCCCTCAGAGTAACTGTACTCAGAGTACTCCCTCAGAGTAGCTGTACTCAGAGTACTCCCTCAGAGTAGCTGTACTCAGAGTACTCCCTCAGAGTAGCTGTACTCAGAGTACTCCCTCAGAGTAACTGTACTCAGAGTACTCCCTCAGAGTAGCTGTACTCAGAGTACTCCCTCAGAGTAACTGTACTCAGAGTACTCCCTCAGAGTAACTGTACTCAGAGTACTCCCTCAGAGTAGCTGTACTCAGAGTACTCCCTCAGAGTAACTGTACTCAGAGTACTCCCTCAGAGTAACTGTACTCAGAGTACTCCCTCAGAGTAACTGTAGTCTGGTACTCTTTCATTTGGTGGTATTCAGAGTACAGTTACTTTTATAAAACCAGAAGAACACATGGCAGTACCTCATCATGTCATTTTAAGAACTTCACTTTTGAGCGAGTATTCTTCCCTTCACTAAATATAACCATCTCTATGACAACCACGTAACTACACAAGGACAAGTTACACGTCAGATCTGTGGAGGAGTGAGCACACTTTCTCACTCAGCGTTCTGTAGTTCTGTAGAAACACTGCAGATTCTTCTTTTAAACTTTTTCTGTGCTTTGCGTTCTTGAATAAACAGTGTTTTTCCTAATGCGTTGTGCCACAGGGAGGCGCTGTTGGCCGAGATGGGTGTGTCCATAAAAGAAGACGGAGGAACTTTGGGCGTGTTCTCCCCAAAAGGAGTGAGTGACAAACCTCTTCACCAAAACATCAGAGTCACTTTCAAATAAGGTTCACACGCTTCCGTCAAAACCTGGAAAACCTGGAAAATAATTGTCCTGTTTTCCAGACGTACAAAACGAGAAAAAGGCCAAATGGATATCAGATTCATTGAGCTCTTTACTGCCCCCTGCAGGACATAAAATACAACTAACTGCAGAAAATTACACTGATTTTGTAGAAAATTTCTTGGGAAGGGCAACCCCTGTAAACTCACAAAATGTCCTTTCACGGTTTAGTCCCTGGTTTAGTCCCTGGTTTAGTCCCTGGTTTAGTCCCTGGTTTAGTCCCTGGTTTAGTCCTGGTTTAGTCCTGGTTTAGTCCTGGTTTAGTCCCTGGTTTAGCCCCTGGTTTAGTCCCTGGTTTAGTCCCTGGTTTAGTCCTGGTTTAGTCCCGGTTTAGTCCCTGGTTTAGTCCCTGGTTTAGTCCCTGGTTTAGTCCTGGTTTAGTCCTGGTTTAGTCCTGGTTTAGTCCTGGTTTAGTCCTGGTTTAGTCCCTGGTTTAGTCCTGGTTTAGTCCCTGGTTTAGCCCCTGGTTTAGTCCCTGGTTTAGTCCTGGTTTAGTCCCGGTTTAGTCCCTGGTTTAGACCTGTTTCAGTTCTGGTTTAGTCCCGGTTTAGTCCCTGGTTTAGTTCTTTTTTAGTCCTGGTTTAGTCCTGAATGTAGCAGCAGCTAAATTTAGTTGAAATCATGTTTTGTTTTTTGTTTTTTGTACGATTAATGAATTTGTATATGATCTGACAAATAAAGAATAAAAAAAGAAAGATTGTAAAAAAAACTGCAAAATCACAAGCTGGAGGATTATTACGAAACGAGGTCCTGACTCTTACATAATCAGAGTCACAGCAGGTACAGTTACATAATAATAATGTAATTTAAGGCGTTTACAGTTTCATAAATAATCATAAAAATGTAAAGAGCGTGTCCCGTTTCAGACAGACTTTGATTTAACTCGTTATCGTCCAGTTTCAGCAAAAAAAAAAAAACTTTATATTTTGTCCTCGTCCCCAGACGCCTCACCTGGTCAATCTGAACGAAGACCCGCTCATGTCCGAATGTCTCATCTACTACATCAAAGAGGGCGTGACCAGGTAACCATGGAGACGCTTCAGCTGTGCGTGTGTTTGTGAGGACGCTTCAGCTGTACGTGTGTGTTTGTGGGGACGCTTCAGCTGTACGTGTGTGTTTGTGAGGACGCTTCAGCTGTACGTGTGTTTATGAGGACGCTTCAGCTGTACGTGTGTGTTTGTGAGGACGCTTCATCTGTACGTGTGTGTTTGTGAGGACGCTTCAGCTGTACGTGTGTGTTTGTGAGGACGCTTCATCTGTACGTGTGTGTTTGTGAGGACGCTTCATCTGTACGTGCGTGTTTGTGAGGACGCTTCAGCTGTACGTGCGTGTTTGTGAGGACGCTTCATCTGTACGTGTGTGTTTGTGAGGACGCTTCAGCTGTACGTGTGTGTTTGTGAGGACGCTTCAGCTGTACGTGTGTGTTTATGAGGACGCTTCACCTGTACGTGTGTGTTTGTGAGGACTTTTGGAGACATAATATTTCTGTTTTTCAGAGTTGGACAGCAGGACGTGGACATCAAACTTTCGGGACATTTTATCAAAGAAATCCACTGTGTTTTTGTGAGTGAGACCAACGACAACGGAGAAGGTAAAACTCAACTCCACGTGTGTGTTTGTAGATCATGCACTGCTCCCCCTGGTGGTCACTCTGTTGTACACTGTGTTTATAAAGCAGCCTGTGGATTCAAACAGGTAAAGTGCGTCATGTTGGTCATTTATATTTAAGATCATTTTTCTGTTTTGTGATTGTTGAGTCTTTGTTGAGATTTACTCCAAATCATAGAACAAACATATCATTTTTGTTTATGTTATTTAAAGCCTCACCACGTAACATTTTACCCAAAAATTACACCAAAATAAAAGCATGTTTTTTTTGTTTTTTGGTTGTTTATTGCACTGAAAAAGTACAAAAACACACGTCCTTACTGTGAGTGGGCTTGCATCTCCACAAACCTGACCTGACTTATTTGATCTGAAGAGGGACCTGCGTGTTTCCATGGAAATATTGTTTTTTTTTTGGCTATAATATTCAACAGTATGACATAAAACTTGCCAATCTTCATGGATAATGTTCCACAGTATGTTCCTCACCAGAACGTTGAGGCCACCACCTGAAAACTTCTTCTGTTGAGTGTCATTATATTTAAATCCGCCTGTTCTTCAAACCGTTCAGATCTTTATCCGTGTTCTAGTCGTTTCTTCTCATCTTTAATCTTATTTTCAAGACGCCATTTTGTCGATCTAACCCCGTTTTATTTTCTTAATCGTTGATACTCGTCGGATTCTGCAGCGTCGCGTCGTCGTTTCTGTACAAATGTAAAAAAACGTGCTGCTCTAGTGTGACGTGCTGCTGTCCATAGGGGGCGCCACAGCACGCGACGCTTTGTTGAGATGACATTTATGGATTTGTGTCTTTTATTAAGTCATTTTCAGTAAATATTGTGGTTTAGGGCTGATTTAAAGTTGCCTGTAAAAGTCAAATATAGTTTTTTGAACAAAACTCTTGACGTTTTTGTTTTCCGGGGCAGTGGTGGTGACTCTGGAGCCTCTGGTCGGAGCTGAGACGTACGTGAACGGGAAACTCATCACTGAAGGAGTGGAGCTCAAACAGGGTAAGACGACACCGGCCCTGCGCCGTTTGTACTGAACTTACGTCAAAACTCTGCCGTGTTTGAAGCTCTAAACTGGATTTTGTCGCTTTTTTATGACAATGACAGTAGAATATTGAATCTGACTTCTTCTAAACATCTGGAATCACCTACAGCTACTTTAAACTTATTTTAAAAGATTATTTTCCAGACCAGGTTTTACTTTTTCATCCTTGACACATTTGCTCTGCTCACTAGCGCCTCACAGTGGTCACATGATGCTGCTGTGATGTGATTGGCCGCTGTCAGTGCTTATACTTTTAACACTTTTACATGTTTTATCTGTGAATCTGTCACCGTCTCATGGTCTGATCCACTGTTTCACATTTTGCCTTTGCCCAAATATGAAGGTGTGAAAGAAACTGATGGTAAAAATTGAATAAATAAATAAATCGTGGATGCAGTTTATCAAAATGTTTACAGACGTGGGTGTGATTTTGCAGCGGGCGTCACAAACTGAATGCACGATTATATTTTGGGAACGCCGTGTCCAGTCTCTTTCTAATTCCCTGATCCTGATCTTCTGTATCTGCAGGAAACCGTATCGTGATGGGGAAGAACCACGTGTTTCGGTTTAACCACCCGGAGCAGGCTCGTCTGGACCGGGAGCGCCGCAGTGCCGCTCTCCAACAGAAGGAGGCGCCGGAGGGGCAGAGGGAGGGCAGTCCAGACCTGCAGATGGAGCCCGAGGACTGGACCTACGCCCAGAGAGAACTGCTGGAGAAGCAAGGGGTGGACCTCAAACTGGACATGGAGAAGAGGTACAAGAGGAAGATGGATTTATCACAAAGAAAAACTTTAAGTCTCTGGTTTAGTCCTGGTTTAGTTCTTTGTTTAGACCTGGTTTAGTCCTGGTTTAGTTCCGGTTTAGTCCTGGTTTAGCCTTAGTTTAGTCCTGGTTTAGTCCCTAGTGTAGTTCTGGTTTAGTCCTGGTTTAGTCCTGGTTTAGCCTTAGTTTAGTCCTGGTTTAGTTCCGGTTTAGTCCCTAGTTTAGTCCTGGTTTAGCCCTGGTTTAGTCCCTGGTTTAGTCCTGGTTTAGTTCCGGTTTAGTCCCTAGTTTAGTCCTGGTTTAGCCCTGGTTTAGTCCCTGGTTTAGTCCTGGTTTAGTCCCTGGTTTAGTCCCTGGTTTAGTCCCTGGCTTAGTCCTGGTTTAGTTCTGGTTTAGTCCCTGGTTTAGTCCTGGTTTAGTCCCTGGCTTAGTCCTGGTTTAGTCCCTGGTTTAGTCCCTGGTTTAGTCCTGGTTTAGTTCTGGTTTAGTCCTGGTTTAGTCCTGGTTTAGTCCTAAAAGTCGCTCAGTAATGTAAAAGTAAATCTCTAAACAAGTTGATTTTACGTCTTTACTGTGGAGTTTGAGTTTTATTTTTATTTTACTACACATTAAAGATACAGTATGTAACTTTCTGGAGATGGCACATCACCTGCATGATTCAATGGAAATAGAGTTAAAATCATACTACGGAACATTCTTGGTGGAGATGGGTTTTAGTTCTATGCCACACTGTAGAAGGTCATAGCCACTAGAACAATATTTCTATGGAAAAAGTAGGAGTAGGAGGAGGAGGAAGAGTCGGGTTTGTGGAGATGCAAGCTCACACACAGTAAGGACGTGTGTTTTTCTATGTTTAATAAACACAAAAAACATCCTGTGGTTTCAGTTTACTCCTGGTTTAAAGTTACTTATTGTGGCTATTCAGAGATTATTTTTCGCAGCATTATCTTCAAACAACAGAACATCCTCAGAGATTATCAAGTTCATTTTACTACAAAAAAAACAAGAAAAGAGATCAAACCCAGGACTAAAGAGTGAAACAGACTCCGGGCTCATATTGTGTTGTTGTTTTTTGTTTTTCAGGCTGCAGGACATGGAGAGTCAGTATCGCAAAGAGAAAGAAGAGGCCGATCTGTTGTTAGAGCAGCACCGCCTGGTGAGACCTGGAACTGCAGGAAATAAACACACGTGTTTCCAGTTTGATGTTAAAGTCTCGTGTGTTTTTCGACAGTACGCAGACAGCGACAGCGGAGACGACTCGGACAAACGCTCGTGTGAGGAAAGCTGGAGGCTCATTTCATCTTTGAGAGAAAAACTTCCTGCCAACAAGGTACGGCTGGTGACATCACGAGGTGGAACAGAGTGATTCAGTTTGAGATGTAAGTCGACTTCTTCTGTTTTGCGTTGGCGTTGCGTTCAGGTGCAGACGATCGTGAAGCGCTGTGGACTCCCGAGCAGCGGAAAACGCAGAGAGCCGCTCAGAGTTTATCAGATTCCCCAAAGACGGAGAATCGGAAAGGATCCTAAACGCCTCACTGTGGAAGACCTCCGCATGCAGGCCGTCAAAGAGATCTGCTACGAGGTGAGACCGGGACTGAGACCGGGGCTGAGACCGGGACTGAGACCGGGGCTGAGACCGGGGCTGAGACCGGGACTGAGACCGGGACTGAGACCGGGACTGAGACCGGGGCTGAGACCGGGACTGAGACCGGGGCTGAGACCGGGGCTGAGACCGGGGCTGAGACCGGGGCTGAGACCGGGACTGAGACCGGGACTGAGACCGGGGCTGAGACCGGGGCTGAGACCGGGGCTGAGACCGGGACTGAGACGGGGGCTGAGACCGGGGCTGAGACCGGGGCTGAGACCGGGGCTGAGACCGGGGCTGAGACCGGGACTGAGACCGGGACTGAGACCGGGACTGAGACCGGGACTGAGACGGGGACTGAGACGGGGACTGAGACCGGGGCTGAGACCGGGGCTGAGACCGGGACTGAGACCGGGACTGAGACCGGGACTGAGACCGGGACTGAGACGGGGACTGAGACGGGGACTGAGACGGGGACTGAGACGGGGACTGAGACGGGGACTGAGACCGGGACTGAGACCGGGACTGAGACGGGGACTGAGACGGGGACTGAGACCGGGGCTGAGACCGGGGCTGAGACCGGGACTGAGACCGGGACTGAGACCGGGACAGAGACCGGGACAGAGACTGGACTCGGATCAAGACCAAACCTGCAGGTCTCAACCAAGAACTAAACAGGAAATGAGATGGGACTAAACTAGGACTAAACCAAGACTAAACTAGGACTGAACGACCATGGACTAAACAGAAGTGGAACACAAGACTGGTTTACTTTTGGTTTAGACTTGGTTTAGTCCTTTGTTAGTTCTTGTTATGTCATATTTTAGTCCAGATTCAGACTTGGTTTAGTCTTGGTTTATCTCCCAGTTTAGTCCTGGTTCAGCCCTGGTTTACTCCCTGGTTTATCTCCTAGTTTAGTCCTGTTTTAGGCCAAGTTTAGTCCTTAGTTAGTCCTGGTTTAGATCTGGTTTAGACCTGGTTTAGTCCTTAGTTAGTCCTGGTTTAGATCTGGTTTAGACCTGGTTTAGTCCTGGTTTAGTCCTGGTTCAGTCCTGGTTCAGTCCTGGTTCAGTCCTGGTTCAGTCCTGGTTCAGTCCTGGTTTAGTCCTGGTTTAGTCCTGGTTTAGTCCCTGCTTTAGTCCATATTCAGACCTGGTTGAGTTCAGACCTGGTCCAGACCTGGTTTCCTCGTTCCCAGGTTGCGTTGGGAGACTTCCGTCACTCTCGTCAGGAGATCGAGGCTCTGTCCATAGTGAAGATGAAGGAGCTGTTCCGGATGTACGGGAAGAAGGACCAGCCGGAGGGGCAGAGCTGGCGCGCCGTGGCCCAGGACGTGTGCGACACCGTGGGCATCGGAGAGGAGCGCGGCCCCTCGACCGAAGACGGCTCTGGAGCTCCCGGAGAACCGGAGCAACAGGCCAATCCCAGCGGACTGCAAGGCCTCAAGGCTCATATCGACAAACTCACGGATATACTGGAGGTGAGGCCCAGGAGGGTCCTGGTTTGGGCCTGGTTTAGTTCTGGGTTTGGGCCTTGGATAGACCTCATTTAGACCTGGATTACTACTCTCAGACCTTGTGTAAGTCTGGTTTAGTTCTGGTTTATTCCTTCGCTTTGGTTTGGTCCTCCTGACTCAGATCATGGTTCAGTCTTTAGTCTAGGTTTAGTTCTGCTTTAGTCTTGGTTTATTCCTTTAGTCTGGCTCAGACCTCGTGTAGTCCTAGTTTAATTCTGGTTTAATCCTTGTTTTGTCCTGGTTTAGTCTTGGTTTGGTCCTTGGATAGACATCATTCAGACCTGGACTAGTTTTAGACTTCGATTCAACCTGTTTTATTTCTGGGATTATTCCTTTGTGAGTGTTGTTCTTTTAGGACACCTGATGTGAACCTGGTTTAGTCCTAGTTTAGTTCTTGGTTCAGCCTCGGTTTAGTCCTGGTTGAGTTCTGGTTTAGTCCTGGTTGAGTTCTGGTTTAGTCCTGGTTGAGTTCTGGTTCTGCTCTTTTAGTTCTGGTTCTGTTTTGTTTTCCAGGAGGTGAAGCTGCAGAACAACATGAAGGATGAAGAAATCAAAGCTCTGAGAGACAGAATGGTCAAAATGGAGTCCATCATCCCCGTGCAGGTAAGTGACCTCATCTGACCTCCTCTGACCCTCTGCTCCTCTGACCCTCTGCTCCTCTGACCCTCTGCTCCTCTGACCCTCTGCTCCTCTGACCCTCTGACCCTCTGCTCCTCTGACTCTCTGACCCTCTGCTCCTCTGTCCCTCTCCTCTGACCCTCTCCTCTGCTCCTCTGTCCCTCTCCTCTGACCCTCTCCTCTGCTCCTCTGACCCTCTCCTCTGCTGTAAAAAAAATCGTTGTAGATCAAAAATACTTAACATTTTCATTCTCCCAAATTTACTTTTAAAGAATTTCTTATAAAATCAAAGTAAAAATTCCCAAAACACAGAATCAGTTCAACAAAATCCTTTTATTTCCAGGATGAAGAAATGAACGGGGAAGAGGGCGGAGTCTGTCAGTCTGAAGACGGACTGACGGACGAATCGAGCGGCGTCGTGCCCGAGGCTCGAGTGCAGCGCCTGATGGAGGAGGACCCCGCCTTCAGGAGAGGGCGCCTCCGCTGGCTCAAACAGGAACAGCAGCGAATCCAGAATCTGCAGCAACAAAACATCACCAAGAAACTGAGAGGACAACCGCAGAGTCAAGGTACAGGACGGAACCGCTGACCGACGCTTTTGTGAACGCGAAGCAGGACTGCGCTTTAACGGGGAAAGAGAAATAGAACATAACCCAAGGAAAAGAAAAACTGGAGATGTTTGAGACGCAAAACCTGAGTGTCTCTGTATAAATAAAGATAAAAAAACAAATCATCACGTCAACCTGAAGTGGCACAGTCGCTCCGTTTAAGAATAACCCTAAAAATATGGTCAAATTATGAAGAACTTGTATGTTGATTCCCTTTATTTTGAATTATTTGGGCTACGTTTGGACAGTTTTTGCATTGTACAAATTAAAATAACGTTCCGTATCATCCAGAGTCCTGGCTGCGCAACTAAATTTATATAAAAACTAATAAAACGTGTTATTTTTAGACGAGAAAATGTAAAAAATTCAGTTAAAAGTGATATTAAGACAAAAGTACAATACCATTTTTACATTTATTGTTTGTTTACTTTTAAATAAATATTCCGTTATTTTTTTATTTTGTTTCCAGCTCCCAACGCTCCCACAGTCCCGGTCCACCTCCCCGGCACTGGACGCTTCATCCCGCCCCAGGAATGCAAACTCAAATTCCCCTTTAAGAGTAACCCCGCCCACCGCCTCTCCTGGGGTCCCGCCACCGCCGCGCTGCAAGCTCTGGGGTTAGCCGACGTTAGCATCGAACCGCTAAAAGACGAAACCAAATCGCAGCTGAATCCCGAAGTTCCTCCTTTTAACAGCATGGCCGCCGCTCCGACCAATCCGGCGCCGGCTTTGCTCCCGCTTCCCTTCCAAATCCCGCCCCCTCCCAGAATGAGATCGCCGAGTCCGCAACGCAACTGGCAACAACGGAATCCGCAACAGCAGGGGGCGTACCAACAGAACTACAACAACAATCAGAAAAGATACAGACGGAATTCGTTGGATAATCCTCGAAACTACGACAACGGCGAGCAGCAACAAAATGGCGGACAGTATCAAGGAAGGCCTAGACAGCGAAGGGGCGTGTCTCCAAATCCAGGGGGCGGGCCCAGAGGTGGCGGCGGAGGAGGCGGAGGAGGAGGAGGACACGTAAACAACAACGATAGACGCGATTTTCAATTTAACCAAAATCGGTATCACCAGCATTACCCTCACCCGTACTACAACCCCCACAATGCACCATTCCAGCCTTTTCCAAATTACAACAGCCTGCCGCGAAATGGAGGTCAGAATCAAAATGGCGGCGGCGGCGGAGGAGGAGGAGGAGGAGGAGGATGGGGCTTCCAGACTCCGCCCAGAATGAGGCGTCAGTTTAGCGCGCCGGATCTCCAAAAAGACACTACGAACAAGGAGGCGAGCATGTGACCATAACGGAGGATTGTGATTGGTTCATTCAGAGGCTGTGGAGAAAAAGGCTGTGTGGATTTCAGCACTTTTTATGTTTTTTTTTTTTCTTTTTCTGTTTTTTTTTACACGTCCGTAACCTCAGTCCTGCTGTTAGCGAGCGAGTCTACGTGTGATCTGAAAGGCTGTGCGATGACGACGTAACTCCAAGAAAGATTTGAGAGGATTTGAATTCAGAATATTAATCTTGATTTGAGGATTTGTGACTTTTTAGGACATTTTATTACGTTTTTTTTTCTTTTCTTAGCATTATATCCTGTGTTCGTGTTGCCATTTATAAGCTTCACAAGCTTCTTAACGCGCTACACTGGTTTTAAGCTAATTTTAAGCTAGTTTTAAGCTAGTTTTAGTTGTTTTTCACCATTAGCTCTTCTCAGTGTTTCCAGATCATGAGCTTTTTCCAGGTAAAACGTCGTGAATTTCAGTGGCCGACCCAAAACCTTTCATGATTCATACACAGGAACGTTTGGTGAAGTGTGAAGTGTGTTGCTCAAGGACACAACAAACCCCTGACTGACTGTCCAAACATATGTGCAGTTTTATTTCTTCTTTCCGTAATTAAATCTACTTAAATCAAGGTTAATATTTAGAAATAAAATACTGATAGTGACACTTTATAATAACGGCGCCGTAATTAGTTTCAATAAATGTTGCATACTTTACATCAGGAGTCTCAAACTCGCGGCGCGGGGACCAATTGCGGCGCACGAGATGATATTTTGTGGGCCGCGGGACACTATGAAAGTTTAATGTTAGTGTGGCTTTACCGTGTTGCGTGTTGAAGGTTACGCCAAATCGGTAAACGCCAAATACGTGTCACTCGCGCTGCGTACTCCCGTCACAAAAGATTCAACGATTAACGATGACGATGACGTTTGAGGAGATTTTAACAACGTTTTTTTTGTGGAATACTTGATTGCGGTGACATAACGGCGATTATCTTTGTCGGCGATTGTCACGATTGTATAAAAATTGACACCAACGATTATTGTCAACCGTTGATGTTCACGCCGAGTGCGGGATTCGAACCGCCAACCTTCACTCGAATCAGAAGCGACGCCGTTTTTTCACGATGAATTCGGTCTTCGTTTGTTACGTCTCTTTCACGTGTCGTTATTGTAAAGTGTCACGTGTCGACGGGTGCCCTAAACTCAATCTATGACCTCTTTTAGCACTAAGTAGCGTACGTAACCTCTACAGCGCTGTGTGGCTTAGTGGTAGAGTTGGAGCGCATATGCAGGCCTGAACGCGCTCTGAACCAGACACAGCTGCTGTTCAATGTCTTGACGTTTTTTTTTTATTTTGTCAGTTGTTTTACTTTGGTTCTAAGGATCTTTAGTGCTGACAAATGGGTGCTTTTTAGCCACGGCATTAGCATTAGCATTAGCATTAGCTTACCATGCCAGATTTGCAACGCTACATTTGTTATTTTTACTATTTTAAGTGTCATTTATATTCGGGTGTTTTGTTTAACTGAAGGACTTTGGCTTTTTGAAGTCGTACGTTTATGTGTTAGTGGGCGATGCTAACGAGCTAACGAGCTAACTAGCGAAGAAGCTTATGGTCATTTTAAACTGACAGAAACGCGTAAAATGGAGTTACTGAAGCATGTGACTGTGACAGAGTTACGTAATCCTCTCGGGAAGAAGGTTGTGGGTTAGATTCTGGTTCGGAAAGTTGGAAGTGAAACGTCAACTTGAACGCTACGAAACCAAAGACGCTGCTGTACAAAAAAATGAAAGCGGAGTTTTATAAACGTTTGAATGCGTTGTGTGTATATTTGATGTGTATTTACGTAATTTTATGAAGGAAGAGGAGATGCCGGCTTTTTAAAACGGCGGAATTTTGATGGATTTAGACAAAAAAAAGTCGGGGCCGTTTTAGCAAAGGATTTTGGGTAATGTAGTCAGACGGAGAAAAGTGAAGGTAGATGAAATACAGTTTATGACACTACGAAAACAAAATGGCGCCGTAAGTACTGTGCGAGACGCTCTTTAAACGGGATTTTTATTGGATTTGTAGTTTTTAGAAAGAAGAAAAACTACAAAAATGGAAGCTCAGAAATGGTCAAGTCATGTGACACTGACGTAAACTCAAGAGACTAAGTTAAGTTTACAAAGTGGATTTTCAAAATGTATTCTACAATAAACGGGAATACACGTTTTTTTTTTTAGTTTTTTTTTTTTTTTTTTCCAATAACTTTATGCTCTAGTTCTAATAGAAGTGAGTTTAAACACACAAAACGCGTGGAAGAGGGTGGAAGGGCATCTGACATACAGGAATATATTACTTTTATACAACTCAGACGTGTTTTGAGAGACTTGTTTTGGGAGAATGTGATTGGCTGACGGCGGCTGCTCTCGGCCAATCGCGGGACAATCTCTGAACGTGAACCCGCCCCTTTTGTTTTCATTTGTTTTATTGAATTGTTTTGTTATTTTTTTGTTTGTCTTTTATTATTAATATTTTTTAAACTTCCAGCTCTATGTCTGATTGGCTGATTCATATATAAGTGGGCGGACTTCCTGTTTTGTTTGGCTTTAGCGTTAACCACATTTTTTTGCTGTAAAGTTGCCTTGAAACTTGGCGACGCATCACTACTTTTACCTTTCATAATTTAATTTTTTTTTCGTTTTATTTTTCCTGCTGCTAAAATAATTGTGTTCTGTTTATCACGTTTCTTTTTTTTTCTTTTTTTCCCCCCTTTTCTTCTGTTTTATTATAACTTTCTGTGCCGTTTTCCGGTGGTGTGACAGGTGACTTTGTGATGTCGCTGTTTTGTGGATTCAGAAAGAGGCAGAATGCAATAAACTCTGACAAACCTGATTCTGTCGTCATTTCCTTTTTATTTATATTTTTAATTCATAGATTATTTATGAAAGTTTTAAGTTTTGGCACGTTTTTAGCAGATTTTATTATTATTTATTATCTATTAACCCACAGTTTTTATTATTTTTATTTTATTTTATTTTGACTTGACTATTTTATTTTATTTTATTTATTTATTTATTTATTTATTTTATTTATTTTGTATTTATTTATTTTTTTCATATGTTGATTTACAGACACAATAGTGAAATAAAAACCCCAGGATCATGTAGAGGGTTAATACGAACATTTAAGACCAGAATGAGTCTGAAGCAGCAGAGACAGAGAGAGGGGACACAGTTTTTCAATAGAAAGTGAATTGGAGCCAGAGTCGATGGAGCAGGAAGTGCGACATGATCACTTCCTGTTTGGAGCATGGCGGCTAACAGATTAGCTATGTGCATTAGCGATGACACAGCTCTCCCACATTATAAATATACACGACATTAAAATACAATTCAAATGAAATAATCCAGAATATGAAACATCCACATGTACATAAGAAGTACTTTTATGTACATAAGAAGTACTTTTTATACTTCGACTGATCTGCACCAAACTGATCCTGTTTCTACATATTTACAGCCATTAGATTATCGTCTTATCTGTTCAACAAATACAAATGCAACAAACTCCTGTGAGTGAGGGTCCAAAGTGCGTTAGAAACAAAGAAAAGTTTATTAAAAACCTCGATAAAAAAGGGAAATAACACATTTTTTTTACAAAACAAGGAAAAAAAAGTGCTACCCACTTTTTTTGTCTGCTTCTTTTACTTTTTTGACACAGTGAAATGTAGATACTTTGTGGATTTAAAATACATAGATGTATTTAAAAAAAAAAAAAAAAAAAAAGTGATAATACTGTTCTTAACTTTTCATAACTACATATGTGTATAAAGTAGTTAAAAAAAATAAAAAGGAATGAGAGGTTGTGTCCAGACTTAAGGAAACTCTTTTGACTTTGTAAAAGTGATAAATTAAAGGCAGTGAGTCACGAGCTCCTCCACACGGGGGCGCTGCAGGACTACAGAGAGTGTGTGTTCAACCCTGCAGAGTGAGACAAACCTCACCATCTTCCACAAGAGGGCGCACCACACCAGGCCTGGTTTAGACCTGGTTTAGACCTGGTTTAGACCTGGTTTAGACCTGGTTTAGACCTGGTTTAGACCTGGTTTAGACCTGGTTTAGACCTGGTTTAGACCTGGTTTAGTCCTGGTTCAGTCCTGGTTCAGTCCTGGTTTAGTCCTGGTTTAGTCCTGGTTTAGACCTGGTTTAGACCTGGTTTAGTCCTGGTTTAGTCCTGGTTTAGTCCTGGTTTAGTCCTGGTTCAGTCCTGGTTTAGACCTGGTTCAGTCCTGGTTCAGTCCTGGTTCAGTCCTGGTTCAGTCCTGGTTTAGACCTAGTTTAATCCTGGTTTAGTCCTGGTTTAGTCCTGGTTTAGTCCTGGTTTAGTCCTGGTTTAGTCCTGGTTTAGTCCCAGTTTAGTCCTGCAGCTTTAGAGTTTCTACAAACACAAAATGACCATACTTTAAATCATAATCTGACATACATTTCCTTTAAAAGTTCATTTTTATTTCCTCATCAGAAAAAGGTAGTTGTTCATTTTTAAAGTTCCAGGTTGCTCCTTTAATCCCTGACCTTCTCGTCTGTACAGAAGTCCTTGTTTTCCTGGTTGTCATGGCAGCAGCAGCATCCCGTGTCGCTCCAGGATCCCGTGCGTTCGCTCGTGCACGCGCGTCAGTGCACGGATGATGACGCGCAGAGCGGGCGCCGCCTCTGATTGGCTGTTCACACAAACCTGCTGCAGAAAGTACTTCCTGTCCGGGAGCGCCACGAAGACCAGCTCCGCCGCACGCCGCAGGAACCAGGAATGATGAGGAGCCAGCGCCACAGAGTACGCCTCCCTGAAACAAGACCGGGATTAGACCGGGTTTAGACCGGGATTAGACCGGGATTAGACCGGGTTTAGACCGGGATTAGACTGGGTTTAGACCTGGGATTAGACCGGGATTAGACTGGGATTAGACCAGGATTAGACTGGGATTAGACCAGGTTTAGACTGGGATTAGACCGGGTTTAGACTGGGATTAGACCAGGATTAGACTGGGATTAGACCAGGATTAGACTGGGATTAGACCGGGTTTAGACCGGGATTACACTGGGTTTAGACCTGGGATTAGACCGGGATTAGACTGGGATTAGACCAGGATTAGACTGGGATTAGACCAGGTTTAGACTGGGATTAGACCGGGTTTAGACTGGGATTAGACCAGGATTAGACTGGGATTAGACCAGGATTAGACTGGGATTAGACCGGGTTTAGACCGGGATTACACTGGGTTTAGACCTGGGATTAGACCGGGATTAGACTGGGATTAGACCAGGATTAGACTGGGATTAGACCGGGTTTAGACTGGGATTAGACCGGGTTTAGACTGGGATTAGACCGGGTTTAGACTGGGATTAGACCAGGATTAGACTGGGATTAGACCAGGATTACACTGGGATTAGACCGGGTTTAGACTGGGATTAGACCGGGTTTAGACTGGGATTAGACCAGGATTAGACTGGGATTAGACCAGGTTTAGACTGGGATTAGACCGGGTTTAGACTGGGATTAGACCGGTTTTGGCTGGGATTAGACCGGGTTTAGACTGGGATTAGACCGGGTTTAGACCAGATTTAGACCAGGTTTAGACCGGGTTTAGACCGGGTTTAGACCGGGTTTAGACCAGATTTAGACCAGGTTTAGACCGGGTTTAGACCGGGTTTAGACCGGGTTTAGACCAGGTTTAGATCAGGTTTAGACTGGGTTTAGACCAGATTTAGACCAATTTTAGACCAGGTTTTGAGTGGGTTTAGCCCGGGTTTAGACCGGGTTTAGTTGGTGTTGTTGGTGTTGACGTTCACCTGCCGATCTCTCCGGGCGTCTTGTAGACTCCGTTCTGGTCTGGATCCTCGGTTAGACCCTGTAGGACGAGTTTGACCCAGAGCAGAGACCGATGAAGTCTCAGTAAAGTCCTACATCCAGACTCGGTCCTGAAGGAAAAGCCCACCAGACCCTGCTGAAGCTCCGCCTCCACCATGGAGCGCACCGACCGATAAACCTGCAGCAGAGGTCAGAGGTCAGAGGTCAGACGAGACAATAATAATAACACAGTTTTACATTTTGTCCATTTTAAACCACAATATTCATTTTCAGTTCAGTCCTGGTTCAGTCCTGGTTCAGTCCTGGTTTAGTCCTGGTTCAGTCCTGGTTTAGTCCTGGTTCAGTCCTGGTTTAGTCCTGGTTCAGTCCTGGTTACCCCGTCTCTGAGTCCGTACGCCTCTGGAGTTGGACCGCGTTTCCCATGATCCTCTCCTGCAGACTGTTTGATTGACAGGTGTCGGATCAGAGCCACTTTGTCCTTGACTTTGTGAGAAAAGAAACTCACCATCGTCCCCAGAGACTCCATGAACCTGCAACACACAAGTTCAGACTAAACCAGGACTAAACCTGGACTAAACCAGGACTAAACCTGGACTAAACCTGGACTAAACCAGGGCTAAACCAGGACTAAACCTGGACTAAACCTGGACTAAACCTGGACTAAACCAGGGCTAAACCAGGACTAAACCAGGACTAAACCCAGGACTGAACCAGGACTAAATCTGGACTAGAACAGGACAAAAGAAAATCTACATGGTCCTGGTTCAGTCCCGTTTCAGTCCCGGTTCAGTCCCGTTTCAGTCCCGTTTCAGTCCCGTTTCAGTCCTGTTTTAGTCCTGTTTTAGTCCTGTTTCAGTCCTGTTTCAGTCCTGTTTCAGTCCTGTTTTAGTCCTGTTTTAGTCCTGTTTTAGTCCTGGTTCAGTCCTGGTTCAGTCCTGTTTCAGTCCTGTTTTAGTCCTGGTTCAGTCCTGGTTCAGTCCTGTTTCAGTCCTGTTTTAGTCCTGGTTCAGTCCTGGTTCAGTCCTGTTTCAGTCCTGTTTTAGTCCTGTTTCAGTCCCGGTTTAGTCCTGTTTCAGTCCTGTTTCAGTCCTGTTTTAGTCCTGTTTCCGTCCTGTTTCAGTCCCGTTTCAGTCCTGTTTCAGTCCTGTTTCAGTCCTGTTTCAGTCCTGTTTCAGTCCTGTTTCAGTCCTGTTTTAGTCCTGTTTCCGTCCTGTTTCAGTCCCGTTTCAGTCCTGTTTCAGTCCTGTTTCAGTCCTGTTTCAGTCCTGTTTCAGTCTCACAGTATGAGTTGATCCCAGCTCTGGAGATACGGCTCCATCAGAACGTCCCCGTCTTCACTTAGACACGCCCCCAGGTGACGCATCAGCACAGGGCTCTGAAATGATTGGCCAGGACATTCCCTGAAGGCGGGGTTTAGCTCTGACTCCTCCCACAGAACCGCGTCTGCTTTTGGCTCAGGCTGAAAATAAATAAATAAATAAAACACCGTCAAAAGGATAATGTCAAAATCGTTGTTTTACGCAGATACGACCAACGACTTTTATGTGTTTTAAGTTTAAGTTCCTGGAATCACCACAAACCTCGACTGAACTAAAGGTAAAAGGAGGAGTTAACTTGAAAACTACCACTTGATGACATCACAAGGTGGAACAGAGTGTTTTGAGCTTTGCAGATGTTACAGACTAATAATAAAGTGACTCTAACATGTGTGAATGAAACAAAACACAACAGGTCTGTTTTTGAGGAGGAAACATCAGGACATGGATTAAAGCGACAAAAGTCAAATCGGCGAAATAAAGACTTTTAATGAACTTGACTTTATTACCATTATCCAGATTAATCACTGCAGCCCAAAGTTTTTACAGAGAGCTGCTTGTCTCCATGGAGATAGATCAGTTAATGCCATACTGTGGAACACGGTTGTGCGGTCTTACCTCGTGCTGGTAAAATGTGAGACAGGGATGCCACTCAGAGCCACAGCCCGGACCTCCGCCCTGAGCTGAGGGACAGAAACACGGGTTTAAAAAAGAAATGCACAGATGTGTCCAGGACGAGACGGACGGGACACGGACAGAGGAGGGACAGAGGAGGGACAGAGGAGGGACAGAGGAGGGACAGAGGAGGACAGAGGAGCAGAGGAGGGACAGAGGAGGGACAGAGGAGCAGAGGAGGGACAGAGGAGGGACAGAGGAGGGACAGAGGAGGGACAGAGGAGCAGAGGAGGGACACAGGAGGGACAGAGGAGCAGAGGAGGGACACAGGAGGGACAGAGGAGCAGAGGAGGGACAGAGGAGGGACAGAGGGACAGAGGAGGGACAGAGGAGGGACAGAGGAGGGACAGAGGAGCAGAGGAGGGACAGAGGAGGGACAGAGGAGGGACAGAGGAGGGACAGAGGAGCAGAGGAGGGACAGAGGAGCAGAGGAGGGACAGAGGAGCAGAGGAGGGACAGAGGAGAGACAGAGGAGGGACAGAGGAGGGACAGAGGAGCAGAGGAGGGACAGAGGAGGGACAGAGGACAAGGAGGCTGAGAGGAAGACTGAAGGACGCAGAGGAGAGGGGCAGAGGGGCAGAGGAGGAGAAGATGGAGAGGAGAGGGTCAGAGGAGGAGAAGACGGAGAGGTGCAGAGGGTCAGAGGAGCAGAGGGTCAGAGGTGAAGAGGAGAGGGTCAGAGGAGGAGCAGAGAAGAGGGTCAGAGGAGCAGAGGAGAGGGTCAGAGGAGCAGAGGGTCAGAGGTGCAAAGGGTCAGAGGAGCAGAGGGTCAGAGGAGCAGAGGGTCAGAGGTGCAAAGGGTCAGAGGAGCAGAGGGTCAGAGGTGCAAAGGGTCAGAGGAGCAGAGGGTCAGAGGAGCAGAGGGTCAGAGGTGCAGAGGTGCAAAGGGTCAGAGGAGCAGAGGGTCAGAGGTGCAGAGGGTCAGAGGAGCAGAGGGTCAGAGGTGCAGAGGGTCAGAGGAGCAGGGGTCAGAGGAGCAGAGGGTCAGAGGTGCAGAGGGTCAGAGGTGCAGAGGGTCAGAGGAGCAGAGGGTCAGAGGAGCAGAGGGTCAGAGGTGCAGAGGTGCAAAGGGTCAGAGGAGCAGAGGGTCAGAGGTGCAGAGGGTCAGAGGTGCAGAGGGTCAGAGGAGCAGAGGGTCAGAGGTGCAGAGGGTCAGAGGAGCAGGGGTCAGAGGAGCAGAGGGTCAGAGGAGCAGAGGGTCAGAGGTGCAGAGGTGCAAAGGGTCAGAGGAGCAGAGGGTCAGAGGTGCAGAGGGTCAGAGGAGCAGGGGTCAGAGGAGCAGAGGGTCAGAGGAGCAGAGGGTCAGAGGTGCAGAGGGTCAGAGGTGCAGAGCAGAGGGTCAGAGGAGCAGAGGTGCAGAGGGTCAGAGGTGCAGAGGTGCAAAGGGTCAGAGGAGCAGAGGGTCAGAGGTGCAGAGGGTCAGAGGAGCAGGGGTCAGAGGAGCAGAGGGTCAGAGGAGCAGAGGGTCAGAGGTGCAGAGGGTCAGAGGTGCAGAGCAGAGGGTCAGAGGAGCAGAGGTGCAGAGGGTCAGAGGAGCAGGGGTCAGAGGAGCAGAGGGTCAGAGGTGCAGAGGGTCAGAGGTGCAGAGGGTCAGAGGAGCAGGGGTCAGAGGAGCAGAGGGTCAGAGGAGCAGAGGGTCAGAGGTGCAGAGGTGCAAAGGGTCAGAGGAGCAGAGGGTCAGAGGTGCAGAGGGTCAGAGGTGCAGAGGGTCAGAGGAGCAGAGGGTCAGAGGTGCAGAGGGTCAGAGGAGCAGGGGTCAGAGGAGCAGAGGGTCAGAGGAGCAGAGGGTCAGAGGTGCAGAGGTGCAAAGGGTCAGAGGAGCAGAGGGTCAGAGGTGCAGAGGGTCAGAGGAGCAGGGGTCAGAGGAGCAGAGGGTCAGAGGAGCAGAGGGTCAGAGGTGCAGAGGGTCAGAGGTGCAGAGCAGAGGGTCAGAGGAGCAGAGGTGCAGAGGGTCAGAGGAGCAGAGGGTCAGAGGAGCAGAGGGTCAGAGGAGCAGAGGGTCAGTAATTTCCACATTTATTTCACTATTTAATCTTGATATTTGGGCTGAACCGCTGCTTTTGTGTTTCATGACTTTACTTCAGCTCAGACTGAAGTTTCTCTTTTGACACAATGAGCTGCTCAAAACATCCAGAGAAGAAACAATAAAAAAAGAAAACTTACGTAACCACAAAGAGCTGATGAAGAGCATGAGAGCCAAGATGGCGGCCGTGACCAGGACTCGGAGACGTTTTTTTCTCATTTCTCCCCAGATCTCCGGGTTTGGACCCTCCTCGCTCCGGACAAACACGAGTCATTCTCCCCGGGTTTGAGTCACTCTCCTCGGTCAAAGTTCGCCCGTATCAGGACCTTTGCTCCGGCAATAAAACACACGTCAGCACAGGTGTAGACGAGTGCGCCATCTGCAGGAGAGAGGCGCTTCTGGTTTGAGTGTCTTTTATTTAGTCTGTACAGGTTTAAAGAATAACTGTGTCACTTTTCTTTCAGGGGATGTGGTTCTGTAGTTGTGCCATTAGGCCTAAAGAAAAGTCTCACACAAGGAAAAAGACACATGTTTTGTTTTTTTTCTTCCCGTCTGACATGAAATCAGACTAAACATTTCCTGTTTTAGGTCAGTGAGGATGTCCAAAATTATTTCTATTTGCTAAATGCCAGAATAATGATTTTTTAAAGACAGTTTTTCTTGAGATTTTTCCTAAGATTACTATGACTTTAAACAATTAGGAAAACCCACAGGATGATGTCATGTCTTTGGAAGCTTCTGATTGGTTTATTGACAACATTTGAGTTAATCAGAGACTCACCTGTGGACGTGTCTGAAGCTCACCTGAAACGCGCCGAAGCTCACCTGAAACGCGCCGAAGCTCACCTGAAACACGCCGAAGCTCACCTGAAACACGCCGAAGCTCACCTGAAACACGCCGAAGCTCACCTGAAACACATGGAAGCTCACCTGAAACACGCCGAAGCTCACCTGAAACACGCCGAAGCTCACCTGAAACACGCCGAAGCTCACCTGAAACACGCCGAAGCTCACCTGAAACACGCCGAAGCTCACCTGAAACACGCCGAAGCTCACCTGAAACACATGGAAGCTCACCTGAAACACGCTGCTTCTTTGTGTGACGTCGATGGGAAAGTCGATGGTGGACAATCCATGTGTGAAAATGACGTCTCCTGCTCCTGATCCACTCCGTCACAATTTGAGCCCGATGAATCCTGGCATTGTCGTCTTGGAATCTGCCCAAAAATCCACTGATGGAATAACCTGGTCATTCAGTATATTCAGGTGTCAGCTGACCTCATTCTTCGAGCACAGACTGTCGCTGAACCTCGACCTGACTAATTGCAGCAGCCTCAGATACATTGCCCCACAGGATTGAAACAGCCCCAAAGCATGATGTTTCCACCCCTCCTCCACCTCATTCTCTGAGCACAGACTGATGCTGAACCTCGACCGGACCAACTGCAGGAGGAGACGACCTGTTTACTTAGTTAAATCCAGGTGGAGACTTTTATTTTTTTTGTCCAGGCAGTGTATGTTTCTCATGTAAAATCTAAAATCAAATATGAAACTACTTTTTTAAATGTAGTACATTTTCTGTTCTGAGCTCCGTCCTGAGCTTGATTTATAATCCACAATACCAGAATTAAAATATGTCAAATAAAATAAATACTATAAAAAGTAAATTGCAAAAACATTTATTGAAGAAAGTTACTTAAAATATGAAACCATCACTGTGCAGTTATTACATTGACAAAGCAAATATATGAAAATTCAGATTAAATCATAAATCATAGTAAAAAATAAAGAATAAACAATAAAAGAACAATAAAATAATGAAGATACAGATACATATCACTGACCATGTATCAGACTCATTTATACATATTAAACATTTTAAACAACATATGAAACAATATTAAACACATAAAAATACTCAAAGTTGTTTTCTTCGTTCATCCAGAGCACAAACAAACGTACCATTAAAACTCCTTTGACGAGTTTGAGCCGATGGCAGAGGTTTGTAAACTTTAACAGGAAAAGAGCCGCTGACTCATTCTGACTCATTTGGCCAGTTTCAAACCAAATGAGTCAGAAAGAGCCGTACGTTTTTTACAAGAATGAGACAAAGTGAGAATGAATTTAAAAGTTTGCAGCTATTAATACATTATAAAGAACATTTTGTATTTATGTGAACTTTGTGGACTTGGACTGGATTTGAAGTGTTTTTAGGGAGTCTGGGGGTTTTCAGCAGGTTTATGGTGTTTTATGTGATATTTAGTCTAATTATCATTATCATTCTGATTTTATGAATGGGATTTTTGAGTGAATAGTAAAAAATATAAATAAAAAATTACAATTTCAATAGAATGAATGCTCTTTGGTACACAACAAACACTGTAAATACAAACTTAATAATAACAAATATTCCAAAAATATTTTCCTCATTTTTTTTCTCAATCAAATTCCAAAGAGCCGCACTGGAGGCTTCAAAGAGCCGCCTGTGGCTCTTTAAAGAGCCGCCTGTGGCTCTTTAAAGAGTCGCCTGTGGCTCTTTAAAGAGTCGCCTGTGGCTCTTTAGAGAGTCACCTGTGGCTCTTTTAAAAGTGGTTGCAGACCCTGGACTATTTGATCAGAGAGTAAACGGTGTCATCGAAGGTCGGTTTTGCTGTTAAGAAAGAAGGAAAAAAAATAACTCCAATTGTCAATAAAACTAAACTTCCTTAAAATTTGGATTTATAATTTATAATAATATACCAATTTATTATAATATACCAAGAGTAAAACAGAAAAACATCTTAAGTTTGTGAGAATAAGCTTTACTCACCTGTATTCTTCCTCCTTTTTTGGTGGTTCACTTGGGCGTACGTCGCATTTTGACCTAAAATAAACACATCGTTAACATGTCTGTGTGTCCCTCAGTCGTCCAGGTCTGATCCATCGTAAAACACAAAGTTACATCTGTCAACTGGACAAAACATTGTAGGAGTGGAGACGTTTGGCTCATCTAAGCTGCTTCTTCAGTTCTGGTCAGATTCCTGCTGGACACTGCCTTATATTTGCCTGAAGGAGGCGCTAACGACACTGAGAGTTTATGTCTCAGGCTCCATTCCTGTTCAAGGGAGGATTCTCTTTCCTCACAAAAATATCTTCTTTAACTCTCCTCTCAAACCATTTCTTTTGCCTAAGATCTGACCCTCAGTCTCTTCAGAGGAGTGGACAGTGTGTTTGAGATGGAGATGAACAGCAGACTGTGTCCTGAGCTGCTCTTTCTCAGTGTTGGCTCATTCTCTTATGAAGTTTCTGTTTAGTTTCTCCAGTGAAACTCCCTTCAGTGAAGAGTGCAGTGGCGTAAAATGGGCCAGATCATTTCAACCAGGAAGTAACGTGTTTTTTTTTTATTTCAAATATAATTTTTATTTCATTCACTTCTTTTATTTGATTGTTTTCATTTTACTTTTATCAATAGTTCTAGACATCAAACATTTCTCTGGTTAAGGCCTTGAACTATTGAGCTGTGAAAGCAACCCTGCATATGCACTGAAGCTCTACCACTGAGCCACATGCACAATCTGGGACTTTTTATAATAGAAGTAAAGAGTTTTAAATCCTGTACCTGAAGAGTGTGGAATCACATCAGAATAAATACAGCTCTCGTCTTGTGGGGGGTTGTTCCTCACTGAAATCATTTTTAAAATAAATTAAGTTAAAACATTATTTATTTACAGAAAAGACACAAAAAACTCACCTCTTCTACTTTTTAGTTCAACCACGGAATAAGTAACATCTGTGAAATGAACCAAATTGTTTTATGGGTAATGGAAATTCACACTTTTTATTTTAGTAGCGAGAGTGAGTTTAGTCACGTATGAAACATTAAACTTTTCACAGCATCATGTCCTTCTGAGTTTCATAGATTCACATTTATATTTTTAGTTCATGCAGCCTTCAACAATTGTCCAAAGGTAAGAGTTTCCTCGGTGTTTTGTGATCTGCACTTTAACCACAGTAAAAATCAGAAAACTACAATAATCACATAACTCAATAATTAGGTCTGATTTTTGTTTGTGTTTAAAAAGAAAGAGAAATCTGATCATCAAAAACACCTGGAGACATGTGTCAGTGAATCTGTGGATTTTTAGAGTCACTGTTGTATTTGGACGACACAGTACAATGAATTTAAAATAACTATTTCAGTCTCTTGTATTTTCTTTCCTCTATAGTCGACCCTTTTTACATAATTGTCCTCTTTTGTCTTATACGGTCACACATTACCATTTGGAGAGGAGGTGTGGTCATTGCTGGTCACATGATCTTCAGCAGAGCTCTGATTGGTCCTGCACAAATCGTCAAGGATCAGATTAAACTGTCCAATGAATATTTAGCAAAAAAAAACAAATAATGACCAACCTCAGAAAGCACAAGTCTGTAAATAAAAATAAAACATCTGTGAATAAAAGTGAAACTAACCAATAATAAAATGTAAACAGTAGTGCACATAAACATTAATATAGTCTCAAATCTCACCTTTAGTCTTTAAAAAACGCCATAGAAGCAGCAGTAATGTGAGTAAAACCACTGCACACACAGGTCCAACCACCCACATCACAGCAAGAGCAGAGCGCTCGCCTTTGGGTGCACCTATGGGCATCAATTACATTTTACTTTCATATTTTTGTATCTTTGTATATTTTAAAGAATAGTTTCACTGACTTTTAACCGACATCCAACTCTCTGGAGATATGACAGTCTTTGGTGTTGGCCGTAGTTTCCGTTGTCCCTCACATTTATAAAAGCCTTGGTCAGACCTGGACACTGCAGTGATGTTGAGCTCTGGTTCAGTCCCATTTTGAATCATTTTTCCATTTTTATAAAATTGAACTGAAGTAAAAGTCCCTGTGTTCAGTTTACAGCTGAGAGACACAGACTGTCCCTCAGTCACTGCACTCACTGGGCTCATAAGGATGATGTCCCCTGTGAAGTTAAACATGTCAAATACATAAAATACTTTAAAACACAACTTATACTTTATATCAAACTTACTGTGGACTGAGATGTTGACGGCATTGCTCATTTCTCCTGATCCAGACTCACACCAAAACACTGCACTGGTTTCCTCACGTAAACTAAACTCACATTTAGATTTACTCCACTTACACTGTTGTGATAATCTGTGATCAGAAAACCTCCTCCAGACTGTGCTGTCTGCTCCAGTGGAGTTGAACCCACAACTCAGAGTGATGACATCATCAGTGAAGTGCTGTGCTCTGTCAGGACTGACCGAGAGAGACACTGGAGACTCAGCATCTGAGGAGCACAAGACCCAGGCTTAAGGAACACAGGCTTTAGTGAGTCAGGCTTTAGTGAGTCAGGCTTTAGTGAGTCAGGCTTTAGTGAGTCAGGCTTTAGTGAGTCAGGCTTTAGTGAGTCAGACTTTAGTGAGTCAGGCTTAAGGAACACAGGCTTTAGTGAGTCAGGCTTTAGTGAGTCAGGCTTTAGTGAGTCAGGCTTAAGGAACACAGGCTTTAGTGAGTCAGGCTTTAGTGAGTCAGGCTTTAGTGAGTCAGGCTTTAGTGAGTCAGGCTTTAGTGAGTCAGGCTTTAGTGAGTCAGGCTTTAGCGAGTCTGTCATGATCCGCATTGTCCGCTCCTGGTTTTCCTCCCTGTGTGCTCTTCCCCCTCCCTCACCTGCTTGTACCTGGAGCTAGGCGGAGCTCTCAGCTCCTCTCGCGTGCACCTGCAGCCCATCAGCGCAATCAACACACCTGCTGCGCATAAAAGGAGCTGGGAGAAGAGACTCAGCGCAGGATCATTGTCGTGTTCTCTTCATCGTCGTCGTGTCTCTACCTTCCTGTTGTCCCTGCATTCCTGGCTGTTCCTGCGCTCCGTGTTCCGGCCCTGGATGTCTCCTGCCTGCTCTGCCCTACGCCCGTCTGGTCTGCCTGTCTTCCCTTCATGTCCTCAGTCCTTGTGTTTCCTGTGTTCCTGCTCACCTGCTCACCTCCGGATCGCCCACTGGTTGTACATTGCCCTTTTTCTACAATAAATCCTGTAAATATTCCCCGAGTCTGCATCCTTTGGTCCGCTACACTCACCCGTTACGACAGAGTCATGCTTTAGCGAGTCATGCTTTAGCGAGTCATGCTTTAGCGAGTCATGCTTTAGCGAGTCAGGCTTTAGCGAGTCAGGCTTTAGCGAGTCAGGCTTTAGCGAGTCAGGCTTTAGCGAGTCAGGCTTTAGCGAGTCAGACATTAGCGAGTCAGACATTAGCGAGTCAGACATTAGTGAGTCAGGCTTTAGTGAGTCAGGGTCAGAGGTCAGTGACATGAACATGTGGGGCGTACCTCCAGACCAGACAAAGGAGGGGTCACTCCACTCAGTGACTGCGTGAGGCTGGACTCCTCTGCACCTGTAGGCTCCTGTGTCAGACTCAGTCACTCTGGACACTCTGTATTCTCTGGTTGTTGGAGGTGGGTTCAGTCTGTTCCTGCTCCAGTGATAGGTCCACTCTGTGTCTGCTCCCTCCACCTCACAGATCAGACTCAGACTCTCTCCCACAAATAACTTAGACCAGTTTGGAGTCAGAGACACTGTGTTGGGAACTGTGTAAAATAGAAATACTTCAAATACAGAAGGAGACTCTGATGCTGACCACAGGGCCAGAGAACAGGACTCACCAGTTTGTCTGACAGTGACTGCAGGACTTTGAGGTGTGAGGATGAACTGGTCCTGTCCTCTGCAGCTGTACTCTCCTCCTCTGGAGACACTGACTCTCTGTGAGGTCTCAGGTAATGTGTCTGTTTGAGAAGAACCACGTCTGAACCATCTGTATCCCCCTGTAAACCCCTCTATGTCACAGCTCAGAGTCACACTGCCCCCTACTGGAATAACTGAGGGCCATGGTCTCACAGTGACAGTGCGTTGTGTTTCTGCAAAGAAGGAAAAGAGAAGGTAAAATGTTCAGACATAAATCCATAATAGAATATTAACTGTGCAGACCAGGGTAAATGTGGTTCAGTTGTGTTAAATACTGACGTGTTACTGTGAGTCTCCAGGGGTGTGACTGTACTTCCTCATTGATCCCACAGGAGTACTGACCCTCGTCTGATTCTGACACTGTGATCTTCAGTTGGACTGTTGTTGTAGATTTGTGCTGAGGCTGATGTTGAACAGGTGATCCATTTTTGAAGAAGAGTAACTGTCTCTGAGCAGGACCAGAACAGACCAGAGTCACTGAGTCTCCCCGATACACAGCCTGGACTGGAGTCTGCAGGTTCATACTGGCATCTGTGCAACAGGGGGCGATAGTGAGAAAACAATTTTAAATCATTTATTCTTTTTGACAAATGGCATAAATTTAACAACATATTTTATATCATTATTGACAATATCTAAAAGGAAAAAGCTAAAAAATCACCACTTTTATGATGTGAAAGTGCAAAGAGCTCCAAAAACACAACCCAAAAGAAAAATAATCTGACTTGGCAACTCTGTCCAGGAGCAGGGTGTAAACAGGCTGTTGTGGAGGCTGAACCCTGCAAAGCCCCTGGCTGTGATGGTGTCTCCTCTCCACCCTGAGACACTGTGCAGATGAGCTCACTCCCGTCTTCACAGACATCTTTAACTCCTCCCTGGAGTCATGTCCCTGTATCAACTCATCCATCATTGTTCCTGTTCCTGAAGCTCAGATCACTGGACTCAAAGACGACAGGCCTGAGGCCTGACGTCTGTGGTCCCCCCACCCACATTCAACATTAAAACACCAATAGTGTAAAGTGCATTTAAACTGACACTGGATCAACAGACAAAAACACAAATGGTGCAATGCTGGATGCTCCTTTAGCGACATCTTCATTCACCTGCTCCTTTGTAAAGTCACAGTGTAAACAGAACACAGACTCACTGAGTACAGTGACAGTGGTGGTGCTGCTCCACACAGTGGTGAGGTGTGGGCCTCTCTGGGCTCTGCAGCTGTAGGCTCCTGTGTCAGACTCAGTCACTCTGGACACTCTGTATTCTCTGGTTGTTGGAGGTGGGTTCAGTCTGTTCCTGCTCCAGTGATAGGTCCACTCTGTGTCTGCTCCCTCCACCTCACAGATCAGACTCAGACTCTCTCCCACAAATACCTCCAACTGACCCGGACTCACAGTGGGGACTAGAAGATTCAGAGAAAAAACATATTAAACTTGTTCAGTTTGTGACAGAAAGATGATAATAAAACATGTAAACGTCAAACTGAAGGAGAGAGATGCATAAAGGTAATGTGTTCTTTATATTCTGTACTCACCAGTGTTCACAACAGTGACGTTGTTACTTTGTTTTGTGGTGAAATGATCATCCTTTCCTCTGCAGAAGTACACTCCATGAGAGACACTCAGAGTTTGTTCAACAATGGAAACATTATATTCTTTAAA
Source organism: Periophthalmus magnuspinnatus (assembly GCF_009829125.3). Taxonomy (NCBI): domain Eukaryota; kingdom Metazoa; phylum Chordata; class Actinopteri; order Gobiiformes; family Gobiidae; genus Periophthalmus; species Periophthalmus magnuspinnatus. The sequence continues at coordinate 27,423,495 of NC_047143.1, read as the reverse complement.
TAAAGAGTCAGGTTCTCGTCTGAACCACTGGAGTGTTTCATTCCACTCCTCTACATCACAGCTCAGTGTCACACTGCCCCCTACTGGTATTTCTGTGTTTGACACAGTCAGTTCAACTCTGCGGGTACTTTCTGTGAACAAACAGGAATAAATACATAAAACGTCTGATGTGTGTTTTATTCAGGGAGGATCATGTGCTCAGCCTACCTGTCACTTTCAGTTCTTTCTCAGGGGATTGTGTTTCCTCACTGGCCCCACACGAATACAAACCCCCATCTGATTTTGACACTGAATTAAATTTCAGAGTCGAAGTTCTTGAACTTAGTAACAGCACATGTTGTTTGTCCTGTTGTACGAGTTTCCCATTTTTGTAAAACTTCAGTTCTTTTTCTCCATGACCTCTGCACGTCACAGTCACTTTTTCCCTCAGATACACAGACTGTTGAGTGACATCTAGAGTCGCCCTGTCACCTGTAACTGAACAAAAGAGAGGCCCAGCATGAACAGACACATGGAAAAAGATCAATATTTTATGATGGTACATAACTCTAGACACAGATGTACTGTACATTACATTTAAAACAAAAGCTTCAGTTGGTTATCTTTTATTAGCATATTGTTAGAACAAGAACAAGGTTATTTTTGGGACGATAAAACAACGATAGCTGGTTTGTTCTAATTAATAATTTGAACAACAGTTTGTCTAGACTCTAGATGAGATGTACACTAATGAAGTATTTAATCACAATGCATCTTCAAAGACTAAAAGGATTTAAAAAGATATATACACATTACAACATTCCCCATGGAATAGTTTTTATGAACCAACCAGCCCACTACATTTAAAGTTTAATTTGAAATCATCATAAGCATGAAATGAATCACTTCAAGAACTATAGAGCATAGTCACCAAGTCCACATTAAATAGAGTTTATTACCTGTTGTCTGTTTGCAGACGGCGACACAAAACACTGGAATAAAAACATATAAACATGTAGATTACTGTCTAGATGACATTAATGCACACATTAATCTACATTAATGTAGTGACCCAGGTCTAAACTCTGACCCAAAGTGTAGTACTCACAGATGGACCGCAGTGTCCAGAGCAGAGAGGCTCCCATCCTCAGAGTCTGAACAGGCTCAAACTAAACACACAACTAAACACACTTTTGATAAAGGCTCCGTTTATGCACTTCATGATGTTTAACTGGACTGTGTCAATGTGTTTCCTTCCTTTTCACACCACACACAAAATTAGAAAACACACAAACAAGGAAACACATAAACAAGGAAACACATAAACAAGGAAACAAGTACAAAGGGCGATATAATCTAACATGACTTTAGTTGTTTTCAGACGTTCAGCAGAGTGATCATCAATACATCAGATTAAATGTGCCCACATGTGTGAGACAAAACACAACATCTGGAACTCTACAAGAGTAAAAATCACAAAGGATTCGACGATTTAGAAATAAAGAGACACAAATATTCAGAATTATTATTCATGATCTACATGTATGTCTATGGTAGAATGTTCAGCAGTTACCATGGTGACACAATGCACACATTAACAAACAGTTAAAACATTTTAAGATTGTGTAAAAACTCTTTAAATAACACATTCCACCTGAGTCAGTTCTTAAAATAAAGCCTAAATTAAAGTGTAACAAAGCCTCAGACAGAGCAGTGCCTCCAGTTACATCAAACCACAGGGAATGTTGATGATCAGCTGCAAAGTATCATGAACCTTTGAGCAGTAAAACAATCTAAATTCATGTCACTATTTTTACATTTATTTATTATTTTTCTAAAAAATGAAAAAACCCAAACAAAACCCTGATCATCTGCAGTGTCAGCAAATACAACTTTAACAGTAACATTTGATATAACAGCTGCAGTTGAGTGTATAAAGTTTTGTTAATATTTGAGTGAGCAGTAGTTTGGCTGTAGCATTACTGTGATATTAAATGTCTGTGTGTGAGTGGACTGTGTGATCTCATACGTGTTAAAACGGCTGTGAAGAAGCTGTGAACATTTTTGTCACGAACATGTGGTTCAGTCTTCAGTGAATTTCCTCTTTGCTCCTCGGTCTTTACACGTCACATTAGTCCTGTATCAGCCCATTAAAGCCACAGTGTAACTTTAAAGATGGTGCTGCATTTCCTTGAATCTTCCACATGGCAGTAAACTTATCGATGTTGCATCAGTTCAAGTGGTTTTACTGCAGAAAATAAAAGAAAAACAAAATAATAGAGGACCATAAATTCTTACTGTGAGAATGCTGCCTGTCTTCATGGAGATACACGTCTGTGATATACTGAGGGGAAGTGGGGGGATGAAAAATGAAAATAATTTATTGAAAATGTAAGAAAATTGAAGATCTGGAGGTCGAAGAGAGCTAAAAATAATAATAAAAAATACAACAGGGAATCTGAACCTAGAAGGATGTCATGAGGCTCGCATTATCTGCCTCTGTTGTGTCTCCCTGTGTGTTCTCCCCCTCCCGCACCTGCCTGAGTCTGGAGCTGGGCGGAGTTCCTGACTCCTCCCGCGCTCACCTGGAGCGCATCAGCACAATCACCTCCACCTGCTGGGGAGCTTAAGATGGACGAGCTTCAGACACTCGGTGCCAGACCGTCCATGTGTCAACGTGACTTGCTTCGTTTTTGCATTTTGTCATTTTGATCTTTTCGATGCTCTGGATTTTTGCTACTCTCCAGTTTCCTGCTCTCCCGCTCGTTTCTGCTCCTGCCTCTCCACCCCAGCTCCGGTACAGTCCACCCTTTTGTCTTTGCCTCCTGTCCTGTCTTGGTCTCCGGCTTGCTCCTCGTCTCCCGCCCTGGGTCCCGCTCTCTGGATTACTCCTGCTCGGCTCGCCTTGGTCTCGTTCCGCTCCTGTCCTCGCTCCGGTCCTGGCTTCCCGTCCCCGCTCTGCACTACGCCCGCCTGGTCTGCCTCCCGCTCCCTGCTCCCCGTTTGTGATTTATGAACTATTGACTTATATTTCTGCACAAATTGTGAATAAACACTGTGAACTTGCCCCGAGTAAGCACTCCTTGGTCCGCACCTGCACCTACCATTACGACAGAACAGTCTGGCCACAATGGACCAAGCGGACTCGGGCCCGGACCAGTCACTGCACCAGGCGTTCTCCCACCACGGTGTGATTATTGGACAACATGACCAATCAATTAGGACCTTGCTGGATTACAAACAGACTCTAACCCAACAAGTACCTCAGCTCACTAACCAGGTCGCCGCACTGCTCGTCACCACACCTGCTGCGCCCCTCGCCGTCTCTGCTGCTGGGACCGCGCCGCCGCCACCGGGACCGCGCCGCCACCGGGACCGCAGCGCCACCGCACCCTCTGGAGCCGAGAGGCCCGGACCCCGAGCCGTTTTCAGGTCAGCCCAGCCTTTTTTGGGGATTCCTATTCCAGTGCATGACTTTGTTTTCGCTTTCAAGTTAGTGTTTGATCATCCGCACTACCAGGCCAATGCCGCTTCCCGTCTGTTAAGTCACGACCAGGGGTCTAGGTCCGTAGCGGACTACACCACTGAGTTCTGGACACTCGCCGCGGAGGTCGATTGGACCGAAGGACTCAATGAACACTTAAAGGACAAGCTGGTGTCCCGTGACGAGCCCTCCGACCTGACTAATCGGATCGATAATCGGCTCCCTGCGCGCCGGAGGGAGAGCCGCCAGTCCCCGGTCCGGCATGAGCCACGCTCCGTTCCGTTTTCCCCTGAGGAGCCCATGCAGCTGGACCGGACTCTCCTGTCAGCCGAGGAGCATTGATGGCGGCGCCGCCTGGCAGGGTCGTCCCTCTACTGTGGCGGGCAGGAACATTTTGTGGCCACTTGCCCGGTTCGGCCAAAAGGGGGAGCCCACCAGTAGCCCTGGGAGTACTGGTGGGTCAGTCTCGCATCCCAGAGAGAAGAAATGGACGGCAGCTGGATGCCACCCTGTGTGTGCGCTCGGACACCTTACCTGTCTTAGCCCTCGTCGATTCCGGAGCGGAGGAGGATTTTATGGATGTACAATTAGCGGAACAACTCGGCATCAAGGTCGAGTCCCTGGAACAGCCTCTCTGCGCCCAGGCTCTTAATGGACGCTTTCTGGCTCGTGTCACACACATCATGGAACCTGTTACGGTGGTTTTATCTGGTAATCATCGTGAGACCCGGCGTTTCCATGTTCTCTCCACCACCTCCTCTCCGCTGGTTTTAGGTTACCCATGGTTGCGAGCTCATAACCCTGTTTTCGATTGGACCTGAGGGAAGATTTCAGGGTGGAGCCCCGTGTGCCAAGCCCAGTGCCTTCAGTCCGCCTTGACTCCTGCGGGGGAGGTTAGCCCCTCCTCCGGCCCGCCTCTGGACGTCCCGAACCTCTCTTCTGTCCCGGCGGAGTACCACGATCTCCAGGAGGTTTTTAGCAAAAGCCGGGCGCTTTCACTACCCCCTCACCGCCCGTACGACTGTGCAATTGATCTCCTGCCCGGCGCCCCCTTACCTTCCAGTCGGCTCTACACTGTCAAACTGTTCACTCAAAGGACAAAACCCTGAGCCATAAACAAAGTAATGTGTCTAACTCCATTCAGTGAAGAGTGAGCGTCACACTGGAGAAACTAAACACACACAGACATAAGAGAATGAACCAACACCGTCACAAGAGCAGCTCAGGACCACAGTCTGATGTTCATCTCCATCTCAAAGACACTAATCACTTGTCATGATGCCTGCATTGTCTGTCCTCCTGAGGGCTCGGCAGAAGACACTCGGAGCCAGACCGACCGCGTGTCAACATTCCTGCTCTCGCTCGTCCCTGCTCCTGCCTCCGCGCTCCAGCTCCGGTACAGTCCTCCTCGCTGCCTTTCCTCCTGCCCCGTCTTGGCCTCCGACTTGCTTCCCGTCTCTGGCCCTGTCTCCCGCTCTCTGGACTATCCCTGCTGGGTCTTCCCTGGCCCTGTTCCTGGTCCCGTCGTGCTCCGGCCCTGGCTGTCTTCGTGCCCGCTCTGGACATCTCTGCCTGGCTTGCTCTGGTCTCATCCTGATCCTGTCCTCGTCTCGGTCCTGGTTTCCCGTCCCTGCTCGGCACCACTCCCGTCTGGTTCGCCTCCCGCTCCCTGCTCCCTGTGTGTGTGTTACATGAACTATTAAGACTGAACTTTCACTACCTGTAAATAAAACACTGTAAACCTGTCCCGAGACCTGCACGTCTTTAGTCGGCTACACCCACCGTTACGACACCACTCCTTTGAAGAGAGTGAGGGTCAGACCTGAGCCAGAGAAAAGAAATGGATTGAGAGGAGAGTTAAAGAAGATATTTTTATTTGGACAATCCATCTTTGAACAGGAATTGAGCCTGAGACATAATCTGTCCCCATCTATAACTCCATTCATTAAGTTTAAAGACACACTGAGAAGTTCCACAGTGCCCCTTTAAACACGTCCACACTGTACATTAGTCATGTTTTATTTAGACTCAGCGATTCATAGATTTTTACTCACTTTATATGTTTTATATACACACAGAGAACATCAGATATATAAAGTAAAATATATGGAATCTGCCCTTTTGAAAATCACAAACGACCTCCTCCTCTCTGCTGACTCTGGTTCACTCTCCATCCTCCTCCTGCTAGATCTCAGTGCAGCATTTGACACCATTTCACACTCCATCCTCCTTGACTAGACTTTCCTCCATTGGTGTCTCTGGTACTCCCCTCTCCTGGTTCCACTCCTACCTCTCAGATCGCTCTCAGTTTATTCAGCTCAAGTCATTCACCTCACACCCCTTCCCTGTCACATCAGGTGTTCCTCAGGGTTCTGTCCTCGGTCCTCTGCTCTTTCTAATCCTATCTTCTCCCCCTTGGTTCCATCTTTAGAAAACACCACATTCACTTTCACTGTTACGCGGACTGACACCCAGCTCTACATTTCCAGTAAACCCAACTCTACACTTCCACCCTCCTCCCTGACAGACTGCCTCACTGAAATACAAACCTGGTTCACCTCAAACTTCCTCAAACTTAACGGCAATAAAACAGAACTCTTACTTGTCGGCACCAAATCCACCCTTAGCAAAATAAATCCTTTTTCCATATCTATTGATGGCTCCTCTATCTCCCCCTCCCCTCAGGTAAAGAGTCTGGGTGTCATCCTCGACACTTTCCTTCACCTCCCACATCAACGACATCACCCGGTCCGCCTACTTTCCACATCAGAAACATCCACCGCCTCCGTCCCTCACTCACCCCACACACCACCGCCATCCTCATCCATAGCCTGGTCACTTCTCGTATTGATTATTGCAATTCTCTTTTGTTCGGACTCCCACAGAAATCACTCCATAAACTCCAACTGGTCCAAAACTCAGCTGCCCGCATTATCACACACACACCCTCCCATCACCACATCACACCTGCACCAGCTCCACCGGCTCCATCACGCACCGCATACACTACAAAATCATACTCCTCACATACAAAGCTCTCCACAACCTGGCCCCTCCATACCTGTCTGACCTCATTCACATCTCCACACCCGCCCGCTCCCTCCGCTCCTCCTCTTCCCTGCACCTCACTGTCCCTCCTGCCCGTCTCGTCACTATGGGGAGCAGAGCCTTCAGCTGCTCTGCTCCCCAGCTCTGGAACTCCCTCCCCCATGACCTCCGCAACACACACTCACTCCCACACTTCAAATCTAAACTCAAAACTTATCTGTTTAGAAAGGCCTTCTCATCCTGACCACTCTGACCATAACTGCTCTGTCTTTTAATCTATATTTGTTTTTAAATGTATTTTTAATCATTTTACATTGTTCTATTTGTATTGTGTATGTGTGTATATGTGTACGGCGACCTTGAGAGCCTTGAAAGGGCCTAACAAATAAAATGTATTATTATTATTATTAGTAAAGAAAAACTTTAATGAACTCTAGTAAATATTTTTCGACAAAGCAAAGGGAGGCGACTTTGAGGATTTGAATATAAAATATAACCAAAAAATGTTTAGTTATTTACATGTTTTCTTCTAGTAAAACTTGAATGAGACGGTCCAGACTTTTGACTGGTAGTGTAAATGCAATACTGAAGAAAAACACAAACATAATGTGGTTTAACAGTCACGTTTTTATCAGAAAAAACTCGTCACCATAGTTACGGACCCTAAAAAGAGGAACAGTTTGAAGAAAACCTGAAGCTGCGTTTGTTTCTCAGAATGTGTCAAAACTCTAATGCGATAGACAAACTTCTTCTTTCTGTTTTTTTTGGAGATATCAGCCAAACCATCTGTGACTTTAGTTTCACACAGTCAGTGGAGAAGTTACAAGGGTTTAAAGTTTAATTTATTCTTTCAAAAAGTTGTTATTTTTCTACACATTTCCATTTTGTCTCTTCATCATCTGCAAGTTTAATTAAAACCTCACACATATTTATCAATCTGCCTTTAAAGGTGCTTTATGTAACTTGTATTGCATTTTATGTTTTTATGTTGATTATTTTTAAGGTTAATTACTTTTTAAGGTCCGACACCTGTTTGACTCCATGGAAATATTGATACTTTACACTGGGGGTGTTCTACATGTATGTCTATCACATACCAAAGGCCAAAGTTAAATCTGTCAACTGGACAAAACATTGTAGAAGTGAAGATTTTTGGCTGCTCGTCCCAGACTCTTCTTCAGTTCTGGTCAGATGCTGCTGGACACTGCCTTATATCTGTCTGAAGGAGGCGCTAACTACACTGAAACTGTAAACTGCTTTTATCTCCTGTTTCAGTCTTAATGGCCGCCATGCAACTTTTAATGGTCCCACTGGCTCACCTAATTGTTCTTTGTTTCTTTTGTTTGCTTTGGGTCTGAGGATGGAGTTATAGATGGGGGACAAATGAGGCCCCCGTTTCTGTTCAAGGAAGGATTGTCTTTTCTAACAAAATTTGATTCTTTAACTCCCCTCTCAAAGCATTTCTCTTACCTGGCTCAGATCTGTCCCTCACAATCTTCAAAGAAGTGGTTAGTGGCTTTGAGATGGAGATGTACGATGGACTGGAGTTCAGAGGAGCTCAGGTGAAACGACACAAGGAAAACAAAGAGCGGCACACAAGCAAGTTTATGCAACTCCACAAACAACCTAACCACAGGGATCAGAGAGACAGGAGCAAAGGGGATAAACTCGGACCATCCTGTGAACAGGGAATGCTGGGTGAAAAACCTGTCAGACCGTGAGCTCACCCAGACAGAGAAAGAGGTACTTTCCAAAGGACTGAACTTCTCTGTAACGTCTAACCAGGTCCCCACAGTGGACGACATTACAGCAGCAGAAATGGCCATTAAAAACAATAAACTGTCATGATCCGCACTGTCCGCTCCTGGTTTTCCTCCCTGTGTGCTCTTCCCCCTCCCTCACCTGCCTGTACTTGGAGCTGGGCGGAGCTCTCGGCTCCTCCCGCGCACACCTGCTCTCCATCTGGCTAATCACCACACCTGCCATGGATTAGGGGAGATGGGAGAAGACACTCAGTGCGAGATCGTCTGTTTGGACTCACCCTGTCTGTGCTGTGTTTGTCGTCCTCACTTGTTCCTGTCGTCCCTGTGTTCCTGTCATGCTCCGGCCCTAGATGTCTCCTGCCCGCTCTGCCCTACGCCCGTCTGGTCTGCCTGTCGTCCTGTGGTCCCTTCATGTCCCCGGTCCCAGTGTTTCCTGTGTTCCTGCTCACCTGCTCACCTCCGGATCACCCGCTGTTCGTACTTTGTTCAATTGTTACAATAAACACTGTAAATCTGCCCCGAGTCTGCATCCCTTGGTCCGCTACACTCACCCGTTACGACATAAACTTACAGAGGCGGAAGCTGGTGATCTGAGACTGAAAGTAACAACTGCACTGAGCAGCGCCAAACCTCCTCCCTCCAACAGAACATCAGAGGAAAGAAAGACGACTGCTCTAGAAAAGGAAAGTCATTGATAGTGTCGTGATCCCTGTTTGTTGTCCTCCTGTGTTGTGCTCCCTCCTCCCTCGCCTGCCTGTCTCCGGAGCGGGGCGGAGTCCTGGCTCCTCCTGCAGCCCATCTACGCAATCAACATCACCTGCTGTGGATAAAAGGAGTCAGGACCAGAAACACGGCGCCGGAACGTCTGCGTGTTACACGTGAATACAACTGCTTGGCTTAGTATCTTGGTATTTTTGTAAACCTTTTAGCTCATTGGAATTTTTGTTCTTCCCCAGACCTCCGCCCGAGAATCCGCTCCGGAACCCCCACGCCTGCACCTGCACATCTACCCTGGTATGATCTCACATTGTCCTCGTCTTGCACTCGTGTATCTCCCTGGTCACGGACCCGCACCCACGCTCCCCAGCACCTCTGGATCTATGAACTATGACTAACCTGTTGCACCATTCTGTGAAGCATCCTCGTTCCCCCGGCCCTGTGGATTAATGAACTTTGATTTCTATTTGCACATTTCTGTGAATAAAACTCTGTTAAACCTTCGTGAGTCGCGCAGTTTTGGTCCCTCCGTCTTGCTGGTGTAAGCATGTTCCTTTTGTCCGATCAGAAGAATCACTGGAGACCAGAGAGTAGAATCACTCGAGTTTTATTGTTCCCTACGACAGATAGACAACTGACAAAATTCTAAATTCAAGATCTGGAACCCTTTACTCCAAACATTAATGCTGTGGATCCAAACATCAAGTTCACATGGGAAGAGGCCAAGGAGAACAAACTGTCCTTCTTAGATTGTGCAGTAACAATAGGAGAGGACCGATGTTTCCACTGAGCAGCATGTGGAGAAAGCCCTCTCTGCTAAAAAACAGCTAAAAAACAGGACAACTGGGAATCTGAACCTAGAAGGAAAGGTGTAATTATTCCTTACACTATTCCTTTCAAGCTGCACCTGGGGAGGACAAAGGGAGCCAAGACCTGACACTCAGCACCAGATCGTCTGCACATCCACAGTGGTACAACTCATTTTGACTCAGTCTCATGTTTTACATTTTTTGCTCTTCTCTAAGTTGGATGTTTTGTTGCTCCCTGGATCCACTCAGCTCCTCTGCCCCCGACCCAGCTATCCACGACCAATACAGCTTACCTCGTCTCTGACCCCGCTGCCCACGATCCACTCAAGGACGACTGCTAACAACCCCGCTCTCAACCGCCTGATCACTCTACCTTCATTGTTACGTTGCATCTGTAAATAAACTTTGTTAAACTGTTCCCCGAGTTCTGTATCTTTGGTCTGTCAGTTGTTACGACATGAGGATTTTCAGACAGTATGAAATTCAGGTTTATTTCAAAACTACAAATGATTTAAGACAAAAATTGATCCACCCAAAGAACAAAACCCCAAGCCATAAACAAAGTAATGTGTCTACTCCACTCAGTGTAGTGAAGAGTGCAGTGAGCGTCACACTGGAGAAAGAGAATGAACCAACACTGTCACAAGAGCAGCTCAGGACCCCAGTCTGCTGTTCATCTCCATCTTAAAGACACTAACCACTCCTTTGAAAAAAGTGAGGTACAGTTCTTAGCCCATCTATAACTCCATCCTCAGATCCAAAGCAAACAAAGGAAACAAAGAGAACAAAAGAAGCAGGAAACACCCATTAACCCTATAGCGTCGGATGCTATCGTCGCCGATAGAGCGGGTTGTGGACTTTCCAGCAGCGTAACTCCGCGCCCAGTCGTGCTCTCATGTAAATTCAAACGGCGTCTCAAAGTGGAGACATGGGGCTATTTAAATATTTTGCCCACATTACAGTAATCTGCCTCTGTTGTCCCTCGAAGGCGACGAATGAGATCGCGGGGCTGCAGGGATTTTCCTGGTCATTTATTCGATGTGTAAAAGAAAAAATACAGATGGATGTGTAAAATAGAAGTAGTTGTGTGAAAAAATGCAGTAAATTCTGATATTTCCTAAAAAAAAAAAAGAATAAAAGTCTCGGTGAACTATACTGGTCCATAGTTGCTCAGAGGTGTATGAATGTGTTAAGTATGTCTCAGGCACAGTGCACAGTTGAATAACTCAATAGACCAGAACAAACAGAAACTGTAAATAAAAGCTGTTTCCAGTTTTAAGTGTAATTAACTCCTCCCTTCAGACAGATATAAGGCAGTGTCCAGCAGGAATCTGACCAGAACTGAAGAAGAGACTTGGATGAGCAGAGAAACATCTTCACTCTAAAACCTTTTGTCCAGTGACAGATTTGAATTTTCTTTTACTGTGGATCAGACCTGGACGACTGAGACACTGTTATTACTGTTTGTACATTCAGGAGTAAAAATACATCAGGCCAGTCTTTCCAGTTCAACACAAATCTGACAGATGGATCTATAAGTGTGAAAAACATGGACAGACCTTTGCCCTTTGTACATTTACACAAATGGTCCTAATTAAATAAAAGAAAATGAGCTGTTACTGTCTGCAATCTTTATTTAACATAAAAATAAAACAAAACATTATGTTGTTAGTTCCACATTAATATAAAACAAGTATTTGACACTTTGAGCTGCATTTTACAAAGAGATAACGATGAACTGAAAGAAAACAGGGAAGTCGACAGTCAAACCTTAAAAAGGCCACTGCCAAATTACATAAAAGTCAAACTGCACATAATTACAAAAATGAACTAATTGTTGAACTTAAAATAATCCAACATAACATAAATATATGTACATTAGGTCCATACAGGTTTATCATCCCATTACAAAAGGAGCTTTGACTAAACAAACAAAAATGAATCATCATGTTTTTTAAAAGATCTCAACATTTGTCACGTTCAGTCTGGTGAAGGCAGAGACTGGAAAAACATCACTGAAAAACACTTGCAGATTGAAATGTTACATAATATGGCATTAAACAAGATAATGTACAGGTCAGATCTGTGGAGAGGCGACCCCAATGACACAAAGAATAATTTTTTTTTCAAGGTAGATAAACATGGACCTGAATAATCCAACATAGACACATTTGATATCAGAACAATCCAAACAAAGTAATAACATCTCCACGGAAACAAGTGAGAGACAGAACTCAACCAGAAAAGTTACACAGTGTAGCTTTAAGGCTGTGGTCCATTTGTATCATATGAAGTTTTGTACTGTGTGTTTTAGTTGTTGTCCAGAAAAACTCTTTCATCTCAGCTCAGGTCGTTTGGACAGACCTGGAGAAAAAGTGAATTATTTGAATTAATTATTATTTATATATTTTAAACCTTTAAAATGTCTTAAGTTCTTGCATTAAAATGTAAAATCAGTAAAGTTAAATGCACCTGAGCGGTAAATTGCTGTAGTCCCCAAGCTGTTCATCTTAAAGTAAAACAAACATTACATTTACATACATTTAAATCTAAAAATAAAGACAGAAATAAAGTCATTTACCATCCCTGTTTCTTTTGTCTTTGATAGTTTCATACACACAAACGTCGCCTAAAATGCAGGAAACATTCAACGATTAGACTTTAGTTTAAAATATCTTAAAATGTGGTGTAATATTTTCATCTGACCATGGAGAAGAGATGAGTACAGTTGCTGCTGGTCGTCTTGTCCCGCCCCTGTTTCATTCTCACTATTGTTAACAAAATAAATAAATAAAAAAGAAACTCTACACTTGAATTATGATGTACGAAGGACAAGACTGACCTGGACGAGCTTTGGCCTGAAAAACAAATACAAAATTATGATTCTGATAAAAACACAGACTTTACAACTCAGACTACATCAAGTCAGATAAAAGTGTTTAAATTAACTCAAAAACACATTTGACATTTACTTAATATACATTTCTGAAATGTTCAGCTGTTTTTGGTCTTTTAACTGCTGGTTGTCTTGTTGCTGCCCTCAAAACAACATAGTCTTTGTGGACAAAAGGAGCATTCTGAGAGAAGCCCGGGCTCATACACAGGGATGTCATCCATCCGACTTCAGCTGGTGCTTCACTTTTAATTCAGAACCTGACCCACAGTCTCCATAACCAAGTGTTCAGACTCAGAGCAGAGAGAGACTGTGTGTGCGCCTCGTTCTACAAACAACAATAAGTCACGTAAAAAGAACGCTATTCCAGGTGTCAGGCCACAAAACTTTATAAAAATATATAATGGATAATCATGTGAAATGTGGACTGCTAAACATTAGGTCCCTTCTGTCCAAATCACTTTTCGTAAATGAGTTCCTTGGTGACCACAGCCTAGATCTTTTAGCTCTAACTGAAACGTGTCTCCTGAAACATGACCATGTTAGACTAAATGAGTCGACTCCACCTCGTTACTTGAGTTTTCAGAGCAGCAGGAGCACAGGCCGAGGTGGTGCTGTGGCCATTTCACTCTCCACTTTACTACTTAGTCCTAAAACTAACGGTCCATTTAGCTCATTTAAAGCCTTTTACTGTCAATCACTTGTCCAAACTGGAGAAACAAACAGTTGTTTTATTCATAATAATCCACCGACCTCCTGGTCCCTGTTCAGAGTTTTTGACTGAGTTCTCTGACTTTATATCTAGTCTAGTGTTGTCTTGGGAAAGGACTGTAATAGTTGTAGATTTTAACGTACATGTTGACAATGGCAGTGACTGTCTTTGTAATGCCTTCAGTGCACCACTAGATGGCATCGATTTTACCCAGAATGTGAATAAACCGACCCACAAACACAAACTGGATCTTGTTCTAACTTGGTGTAGAGATCAGTGACCTAAATGTCCCTCCCTCAAAGTCACATTTTATCAGAACATTTTATAATTATCTTTCAGTTTATCCTTAAAGATTATCCTGCTCCACAGAATAAAACGATAATGAAAAGAACAATATCTGAAAAATCTGTTTTAAACTTCAGTGTATGGGGCAATAAACATTTTAAGTCTGATAAACAAGATAAAAATCACTTTTTCTTATAGATTTAGAAAGTAAAAATCAGAAAACTACAATAATCACATAACTCAATAATTAGGTCTGATTTTTGTTTGTGTTTAAAAAGAAACTGTGTTCCTGTGTTCCTGTGTTCCTGTGTTCCTGTGTTCCTGTGTTCCTGTGTTGCTGTGTTTCTGTGTTCCTGTCATGCCTGCGTTGCTCTGTGTTGCTTCACCCTGTTCCGTCCTGGATTATCTGCATTTGGTGCCGGATCCTATGTGTGCCTTCAGCCCTGCTCCGTCCCTGCTTCTACCCTGCTTCTCTGCCCTGGTACTGTCTTGGTTTGTCCCTGCACTCCACGTTCCTGGATCCTGGCCCGCACCTGGCTTCCCGCTCACCATCAGATCAACCCTCAGTTTTGTATCTTGTCTCAATCTGTACAATAAACACTGTAAATCTGCCCCGAGTCTGCACTCTTTGGTCCGCTACACCCACCGTTACGACAGTGTCAGTGAATCTGTGGATTTTTAGTCACTGTTGTATTTGGACGACACAGTACAATGAATTTAAAATAACTATTTCAGTCTCTTGTATTTTCTTTCCTCTATAGTTGACCCTTTTTACATAATTGTCCTCTTTTGTCTTATACGGTCACACATTACCATTTGGAGAGGAGGTGTGGTCATTGCTGGTCACATGATCTTCAGCAGAGCTCTGATTGGTCCTGCACAAATCGTCAAGGATCAAATTAAACTGTCCAATGAATATTTAGCAAAAAACAAATAACGACAAACCTCAGAAAGCACAAGTCTGTAAATAAAAATAAAACATCTGTGAATAAAAGTGAAACTAACCAATAATAAAATGTAAACAGTAGTGCACATAAACATTAATATAGTCTCAAATCTCACCTTTAGTCTTTAAAAAACGCCATAGAAGCAGCAGTAATGTGAGTAAAACCACTGCACACACAGGTCCAACCACCCACATCACAGCAAGAGCAGAGCGCTCGCCTTTGGGTGCACCTATGGGCATCAATTACATTTTACTTTCATATTTTTGTATCTTAGAAAACACTTTAAATCATTTATTCTTGTTGACAGATAACATAACATTTAACAACATATTTTATATCATTATTGACAATATCTAAGGGAAAAAGCTAAAAAATCACCACTTTATGATGTGAAAGTGCAAAGAGCTCCAAAAACACAACCCAAAAGAAAATAATCTGCCTGGCGACTCTGTCCAGGAGCAGGGTGTAAACAGGCTGTTGTGGAGGCTGAACCCTGCAAAGCCCCTGGCTGTGATGGTGTCTCCTCTCCACCCTGAGACACTGTGCAGATGAGCTCACTCCCGTCTTCACAGACATCTTTAACTCCTCCCTGGAGTCATGTCCCTGTTTCAACTCATCCATCATTGTTCCTGTCCCCCAAGAAGCTCAGATCACTGGACTCAAAGACGACAGGCCTGAGGCCCTGACGTCTGTGGTCCCCCCACCCACATTCAACATTAAAACACCAATAGTGTAAAGTGCATTTAAACTGACACTGGATCAACAGACAAAAACACAAATGGTGCAATGCTGGATGCTCCTTTAGCGACATCTTCATTCACCTGCTCCTTTGTAAAGTCACAGTGTAAACAGAACACAGACTCACTGAGTACAGTGACAGTGGTGGTTCTGCTCCACACAGTGGTGAGGTGTGGGCCTCTCTGGGCTCTGCAGCTGTAGGCTCCTGTGTCAGACTCAGTCACTCTGGACACTCTGTATTCTCTGGTTGTTGGAGGTGGGTTCAGTCTGTTCCTGCTCCAGTGATAGGTCCACTCTGTGTCTGCTCCCTCCACCTCACAGATCAGACTCAGACTCTCTCCCACAAATACCTCCAACTGACCCGGACTCACAGTGGGGACTAGAAGATTCAGAGAAAAAACATATTAAACTTGTTCAGTTTGTCACAGAAAGATGATAATAAAACATGTAAACGTCAAACTGAAGGAGAGAGATGCATAAAGGTAATGTGTTCTTTATATTCTGTACTCACCAGTGTTCACAACAGTGACGTTGTTACTTTGTTTTGTGGTGATATCATTGTCCGTTCCTCCACATGAGTACACTCCATGAGAAACACTCAGAGTTTGTTCAACTTTGTTAAGATTATATTCTTTAACTCTAGAGTCAGGTTCTCGTCTGAACCAGTAGAGTCCTTCATTCCACTCCTCTACATCACAGCTCAGTGTCACACTGCCCCCTACTGGTATTTCTGTGTTTGACACAGTCAGTTCAACTCTGCGGGTACTTTCTGTGAACAAACAGAATAAATACATAAAACGTCTGATGTGTGTTTTATTCAGGGAGGATCATGTGCTCAGCCTACCTGTCACTTTCAGTTCTTTCTCAGGGGATTGTGTTTCCTCACTGGCCCCACACGAATACAAACCCCCATCTGATTGTGACACTAAATAAATGTCCAGATATGATACATGTGAATAATAGAAAGCCCCATGTTGTTTGTCCTCTTGTACGAGTTTCCCATCTTTGTAAAACTTCAGTTCTTTTTCTCCATGACCTGTGCACCACAGTGTCACTTTTTCCCTCAGATACACAGACTGTTGAGTGACATCTAGAGTCGCCCTGTCACCTGTAACTGAACAAAAGAGAGGCCCAGCATGAACAGACACATGGAAAAAGATCAATATTTTATGATGGTACATAACTCTAGACACAGATGTACTGTACATTACATTTAAAAACAAAAGCTTCAGTTGGTTATCTTTTAGTAGCATATTGTTAGAACAAGAACAAGGTTATTTTTGGGACGAATAAAACAACGATAGCTGGTTTGTTCTAATTAATAATTTGAACAACAGTTTGTCTAGACTCTAGATGAGATGTACACTAATGAAGTATTTAATCACAATGCATCTTCAAAGACTAAAAAGGATTTAAAAAGATATATACACATTACAACATTCCCCATGGAATAGTTTTTATGAACCAACCAGCCCACTACATTTAAAGTTTAATTTGAAATCATCATAAGCATGAAATGAATCACTTCAAGAACTATAGAGCATAGTCACCAAGTCCACATTAAATAGAGTTTTATTACCTGTTGTCTGTTTGCAGACGGCGACACAAAACACTGGAATAAAAACATATAAACATGTTAGATTACTGTCTAGATGACATTAATGCACACATTAATCTACATTAATGTAGTGACCCAGGTCTAAACTCTGACCCAAAGTGTAGTACTCACAGATGGACCGCAGTGTCCAGAGCAGAGAGGCTCCCATCCTCAGAGTCTGAACAGCTCAAACTAAACACACAACTAAACACACTTTTGATAAAGGCTCCGTTTATGCACTTCATGATGTTTAACTGGACTGTGTCAATGTGTTTCCTTCCTTTTCACACCACACACAAAATTAGAAAACACATAAAAAAGTTAACACCCAAACAAGGAAACACATAAACAAGGAAACAAGTACAAAGGGCGATATAATCTAACATGACTTTAGTTGTTTTCAGACGTTCAGCAGAGTGATCATCAATACATCAGATTAAATGTGCCCACATGTGTGAGACAAAACACAACATCTGGAACTCTACAAGAGTAAAAATCACAAAGGATTCGACGATTTAGAAATAAAATAAAAGTCACAAATATTTAGAATTATTATTGATGATCTACATGTATGTCTATGGTAGAATGTTTAGCAGTTACCATGGTGACACAATGCACAGATTAACAAACAGTTAAAACATTTTAAGATTGTGTAAAAACTCTTTAAATAACACATTCCACCTGAGTCAGTTCTTAAAATAAAGCCTAAATTAAAGTGTAACAAAGCCTCAGACAGAGCAGTGCCTCCAGTTACATCAAACCACAGGGAATGTTGATGATCAGCTGCAAAGTATCATGAACCTTTGAGCAATAAAATAATCTAAATTCATGTCAGTATTTTTTACATTTATTTATTATTTTTCTAAAAAATGAAAAAACCCAAACAAAACCCTGATCATCTGCAGTGTCAGCAAATACAACTTTAACAGTAACATTTGATATAACAGCTGCAGTTGAGTGTATAAAGTTTTGTTAATATTTGAGTGAGCAGTAGTTTGGCTGTAGCATTACTGTGATATTAAATGTCTGTGTGTGAGTGGACTGTGTGATCTCATACGTGTTCAAACGGCTGTGAAGAAGCTGTGAACATTTTTGTCACGAACATGTGGTTTCAGTCTTCAGTGAATTTCCTCTTTGCTCCTCGGTCTTTACACGTCACATTAGTCCTGTATCAGCCCATTAAAGCCGCAGTGTAACTTAAAGATGGTGTTTCATTGCCTTGAATCTTCCACATGGCAGTAAACTTATCGATGTTGCATCAGTTCAAGTGGTTTTACTGCAGAAAACAAACGAAAAACAAAATAATAGAGCACCATAAATTCTTACTGTGAGAATGCTGCCTGTCTTCATGGAGATACACGTCTGTGATATACTGAGGGGAAGTGGGGGGATGAAAAATGAAAATAATTATTGAAAAGAAAATTGAAGATCTGGAGGTCGAAGAGAGCTAAAAAATAATAATAAAAAATACAACAGGGAATCTGAACCTAGAAGGATGACATGAGGCTCGCATTATCTGCCTCTCTTGTGTCTCCGTGTGTTCTCCCCCTCCCGCACCTGCCTGAGTCTGGAGCGGGGCGGAGTTCCTGGACTCCTCCCGCGCGCACCTGGAGCGCATCAGCACACTCACCTCCACCTGCTGGGGAGCTTAAGATGGACGAGCTTCAGACACTCGGTTGCCAGACCGTCCATGTGTCAACGTGACTTGCTTCGTTTTTTGCATTTTGTCATTTTGATCTTTTTCGATGCTCTGGATTTTTGCTACTCTCCAGTTTCCTGCTCTCCTGCTCGTTTCTGCTCCTGCCTCTGCACCCCAGCTCCGGTACTGTCCACCCTTTGTCTTCGCCTCCTGTCTTGTCTTGGTCTCGGCTTGCTCCTCGTCTCCCGCCCTGGGTCTCTCTGGATTACTCCTGCTCGGCTCGCCCTGGTCTCGTTCCGCTCCTGTCCTCGCTCCGGTCCTGGCTTCCCGTCCTCGCTCTGCACTACGCCCGCCTGGTCTGCCTCCCGCTCCCTGCTCCCCGTTTGTGATTTATGAACTATTGACTTATATTTCTGCCACAAATTGTGAATAAACACTGTGAACTTGCCCCGAGTAAGCACTCCTTGGTCCGCACCTGCACCTGCCATTACGACAGAACAGTCTGGCCACAATGGACCAAGCGGACTCGGGCCCGGACCAGTCGCTGCACCAGGCGTTCTCCCACCACGGTGTGATTATTGGACAACATGACCAATCAATTAGGACCTTGCTGGATTACAACCAGACTCTAACCCAACAAGTACCTCAGCTCACTAACCAGGTCGCCGCACTGCTCGTCACCACACCTGCTGCGCCCCTCGCCGTCTCTGCTGCTGGACCGCGCCGCCGCCACCGGACCGCGCCGCCACCGGGACCGCAGCCGCCACCGCACCCTCTGGAGCCGAGAGGCCCGGACCCCGAGCCGTTTTCAGGTCAGCCCAGCCTTTTTTGGGGATTCCTATTCCAGTGCATGACTTTGTTTCCGCTTTCAAGTTAGTGTTTGATCATCCGCACTACCAGGCCAATGCCGCTTCCCACCTGTTAAGTCACGACCAGGGGTCTAGGTCCGTAGCGGACTACACCACTGAGTTCTGGACACTCACCACGGAGGTCGATTGGACCGAAGGACTCAATGAACACTTAAAGGACAAGCTGGTGTCCCGTGACGAGCCCTCCGACCTGAGCGCCCTCATAACCCTGACTAATCGGATCGAT
Organism: Periophthalmus magnuspinnatus; assembly: GCF_009829125.3. NCBI lineage: Eukaryota > Metazoa > Chordata > Actinopteri > Gobiiformes > Gobiidae > Periophthalmus > Periophthalmus magnuspinnatus. Next base: position 27,403,789 of record NC_047143.1, on the reverse strand, counting down.
AATCGGCTCCCTGCGCGCCGGAGGGAGAGCCGCCAGTCCCCGGTCCGGCATGAGCCACGCTCCGTTCCGTTTTCCCCTGAGGAGCCCATGCAGCTGGACCGGACTCTCCTGTCAGCCGAGGAGCATTGATGGCGGCGCCGCCTGGCAGGGTCGTCCCTCTACTGTGGCGGGCAGGAACATTTTGTGGCCACTTGCCCGGTTCGTCCAAAAGGGGGAGCCCACCAGTAGCCCTGGGAGTACTGGTGGGTCAGTCTCGCATCCCAGAGAGAAGAAATGGACGGCAGCTGGATGCCACCCTGTGTGTGCGCTTCGGACACCTTACCTGTCTTAGCCCTGTCGATTCCGGAGCGGAGGAGGATTTTATGGATGTACAATTAGCGGAACAACTCGGCAATCAAGGTCGAGTCCCTGGAACAGCCTCTCTGCTCCCAGGCTCTTAATGGACGCTTTCTGCTCCGTGCCACACACATCATGGAACCTGTTACGGTGGTTTTATCTGGTAATCATCGTGACACCCGGCGTTCCATGTTCTCTCCACCACCTCCTCTCCGCTGGTTTTAGGTTACCCATGGTTGCGAGCTCATAACCCTGTTTTCGATTGGACCTGAGGAAGATTTCAGGGTGGAAGCCCCGTGTGCCAAGCCCAGTGCCTTCAGTCCGCCTTGACTCCTGCGGGGGAGGTTAGCCCCTCCTCCGGCCCGCCTCCGGACGTCCCGAACCTCTCTTCTGTCCCGGCGGAGTACCACGATCTCCAGGAGGTTTTTAAGCAAAAGCCGGGCGCTTTCACTACCCCCTCACCGCCCGTACGACTGTGCAATTGATCTCCTGCCCGGCGCTCCCTTACCTTCCAGTCGGCTCTACACTGTCAACCTGTTCACTCAAAGGACAAAACCCTGAGCCATAAACAAAGTAATGTGTCTACTCCATTCAGTGAAGAGTGAGCGTCACACTGGAGAAACTAAACACACACAGACATAAGAGGAATGAACCAACACCGTCACAAGAGCAGCTCAGGACACAGTCTGATGTTCATCTCCATCTCAAAGACACTAATCACTTGTCATGATGCCTGCATTGTCTGTCCTCCTGAGGGCTCGGCAGAAGACACTCGGAGGCCAGACCGACCGCGTGTCAACATTCCTGCTCCGCTCGGTCCCCTGCTCCTGCCTCCGCGCTCCAGCTCCGGTACAGTCCTCCTCGCTGCCTTTCCTCCTGCCCCGTCTTGGCCTCCGACTTGCTTCCCGTCTCTGGCCCTGTCTCCCGCTCTCTGGACTATCCCTGCTGGGTCTTCCCTGGCCCTGTTCCTGGTCCCGTCGTGCTCCGGCCCTGGCTGTCTTCGTGCCCGCTCTGGACATCTCTGCCTGGCTTGCTCTGGTCTCATCCTGATCCTGTCCTCGTCTCGGTCCTGGTTTCCCGTCCCTGCTCGGCACCACTCCCGTTCTGGTTCGCTCCCGCTCCCTGCTCCCTGTGTGTGTGTTACATGAACTATTAAGACTGAACTTTCACTACCTGTAAATAAAACACTGTAAACCTGTCCCGAGACCTGCACGTCTTTAGTCGGCTACAACCCACCGTTACGACACCACTCCTTTGAAGAGAGTGAGGGTCAGACCTGAGCCAGAGAAAAGAAATGGATTGAGAGGAGAGTTAAAGAAGATATTTTTATTTGACTACTTTGAACAGGAATTGAGCCTGAGACATAATCTGTCCGTATCTATAACTCCATTCATTAAGTTTAAAGACACACTGAGAAGTTCCACAGTGCCCCTTTAAACACGTCCACACTGTACATTAGTCATGTTTTATTTAGACTCAGCGATTCATAGATTTTTACTCCTTTATATGTTTTTATACACACAGAGAAACATCAGATATATAAAGTAAAATATATGGAATCTGCCCTTTTGAAAATCACAAACGACCTCCTCCTCTCTGCTGACTCTGGTTCACTCTCCATCCTCCTCCTGCTAGATCTCAGTGCAGCATTTGACACCATTTCACACTCCATCCTCCTTGATAGACTTTCCTCCATTGGTGTCTCTGGTACTCCCCTCTCCTGGTTCCACTCCTCTCAGATCGCTCTCAGTTTATTCAGCTCAAGTCATTCACCTCACACCCCTTCCTGTCACATCAGGTGTTCCTCAGGGTTTTGTCCTCGGTCCTCTGCTCTTTCTAATCTATCTTCTCCCCCTTGGTTCCATCTTTAGAAAACACCACATTCACTTTCACTGTTACGCGGATGACACCCAGCTCTACATTTCCAGTAAACCCAACTCTACACTTCCACCCTCTTCCCTGACAGACTGCCTCACTGAAATACAAACCTGGTTCACCTCAAACTTCCTCAAACTTAACGGCAATAAAACAGAACTCTTACTTGTCGGCACCAAATCCACCCTTAGCAAAATAAATCCTTTTTCCATATCTATTGATGGCTCCTCTATCTCCCCCTCCCCTCAGGTAAAGAGTCTGGGTGTCATCCTCGACAGCACACTTTCCTTCACCTCCCACATCAACGACATCACCCGGTCCGCCTATTTCCACATCAGAAACATCCACCGCCTCCGTCCCTCACTCACCCCACACACCACCGCCATCCTCATCCATAGCCTGGTCACTTCTCGTATTGATTATTGCAATTCTCTTTTGTTCGGACTCCCACAGAAATCACTCCATAAACTCCAACTGGTCCAAAACTCAGCTGCCCGCATTATCACACACACACCCTCCCATCACCACATCACACCTGCACCAGCTCCACCGGCTCCATCACGCACCGCATACACTACAAAATCACACTCCTCACATACAAAGCTCTCCACAACCTGGCCCCTCCATACCTGTCTGACCTCATTCACATCTCCACACCCGCCCGCTCCCTCCGCTCCTCCTCTTCCCTGCACCTCCACTGTCCCTCCTGCCCGTCTCGTCACTATGGGGAGCAGAGCCTTCAGCTGCTCTGCTCCCCAGCTCTGGAACTCCCTCCCCCGTGACCTCCGCAACACACACTCACTCCCACACTTCAAATCTAAACTCAAAACTTATCTGTTTAGAAAGGCCTTCTCATCCTGACCACTCTGACCATAACTGCTCTGTCTTTTAATCTATATTTGTTTTTAAATGTATTTTTAATCATTTTACATTGTTCTATTTGTATTGTGTATGTGTGTATATGTGTACGGCGACCTTGAGAGCCTTGAAAGGGCCTAACAAATAAAATGTATTATTATTATTATTAGTAAAGAAAAACTTTAATGAACTCTAGTAAATATTTTTCGACAAAGCAAAGGGAGGCGACTTTGAGGATTTGAATATAAAATATAACCAAAAAATGTTTAGTTATTTACATGTTTTCTTCTAGTAAAACTTGAATGAGACGGTCCAGACTTCTGACTGGTAGTGTAAATGCAATACTGAAGAAAAACACAAACATAATGTGGTTTAACAGTCACGTTTTTATCAGAAAAAACCTGTCACCATAGTTACGGACCCTAAAAAGAGGAACAGTTTGAAGAAAACCTGAAGCTGCGTTTTTTTCTCAGAATGTGTCAAAACTCTAATGCGATAAACAAACTTCTTCTTTCTGTTTTTTTGGAGATATCGGCCAAACCATCTGTGACTTTAGTTTCACACAGTCAGTGGAGAAGTTACAACGGTTTAAAGTTTAATTTAGTCTTTCAAAAAGTTGTTATTTTTCCACACATTTCCATTTTGTCTCTTCATCATCTGCAAGTTTAATTAAAACCTCACACATATTTATCAATCTGCCTTTAAAGGTGCTTTATGTAACTTGTATTGCATTTTATGTTTTTATGTTGATTATTTTTAAGGTTAATTACTTTTTAAGGTCCGACACCTGTTTGACTCCATGGAAATATTGATACTTTACACTGGGGGTGTTCTACATGTATGTCTATAGCAAACCAAAGGCCAAAGTTAAATCTGTCAACTGGACAAAACATTGTAGAAGTGAAGATTTTTGGCTGCTCGTCCCAGACTCTTCTTCAGTTCTGGTCAGATGCTGCTGGACACTGCCTTATATCTGTCTGAAGGAGGCGCTAACTACACTGAAACTGTAAACTGCTTTTATCTCCTGTTTCAGTCTTAATGGCCGCCATGCAACTTTTAATGGTCCCACTGGCTCACCTAATTGTTCTTTGTTTCTTTTGTTTGCTTTGGGTCTGAGGATGGAGTTATAGATGGGGGACAAATGAGGCCCCCGTTTCTGTTCAAGGAAGGATTGTCTTTTCTAACAAAATTTGATTCTTTAACTCCCCTCTCAAAGCATTTCTCTTACCTGGCTCAGATCTGTCCCTCACAATCTTCAAAGAAGTGGTTAGTGGCTTTGAGATGGAGATGTACGATGGACTGGAGTTCAGAGGAGCTCAGGTGAAACGACACAAGGAAAACAAAGAGCGGCACACAAGCAAGTTCATGCAACTCCACAAACAACCTAACCACAGGGATCAGAGAGACAGGAGCAAAGGGGATAAACTCGGACCATCCTGTGAACAGGGAATGCTGGGTGAAAAACCTGTCAGACCGTGAGCTCACCCAGACAGAGAAAGAGGTACTTTCCAAAGGACTGAACTTCTCTGTAACGTCTAACCAGGTCCCCACAGTGGACGACATTACAGCAGCAGAAATGGCCATTAAAAACAATAAACTGTCATGATCCGCACTGTCCCGCTCCTGGTTTTCCTCCCTGTGTGCTCTTCCCCCTCCCTCACCTGCGTGTACCTGGAGCTGGGCGGAGCTCTCGGCTCCTCCCGCGCACACCTGCTCTCCATCTGGCTAATCACCACACCTGCCATGGATTAGGGGAGATGGGAGAAGACACTCAGTGCGAGATCGTCTGTTTGGACTCACCCTGTCTGTGCTGTGTTTGTTGTCTTCACTTGTTCCTGTCGTCCCTGTGTTCCTGTCATGCTCCGGCCCTAGATGTCTCCTGCTCCGCTCTGCCCTACGCCCGTCTGGTCTGCCTGTCGTCCTGTGGTCCCTTCATGTCCCCGGTCCCAGTGTTTCCTGTGTTCCTGCTCACCTGCTCACCTGCTCACCTCCGGATCACCCGCTGTTCGTACTTTGTTCAATTGTTACAATAAACACTGTAAATCTGCCCCGAGTCTGCATCCCTTGGTCCGCTACACTCACCCGTTACGACATAAACTTACAGAGGCGGAAGCTGGTGATCTGAGACTGAAAGTAACAACTGCACTGAGCAGCGCCAAACCTCCTCCCTCCAACAGAACATCAGAGGAAAGAAAGACGACTGCTCTAGAAAAGGAAAGTCATTGATAGTGTCGTGATCCCTGTTTGTTGTCCTCCTGTGTTGTGCTCCCTCCTCCCTCGCCTGCCTGTCTCCGGAGCGGGGCGGAGTCCTGGCTCCTCCTGCAGCCCATCTACGCAATCAACATCACCTGCTGTGGATAAAAGGAGTCAGGACCAGAAACACGGCGCCGGAACGTCTGCGTGTTACACGTGAATACAACTGCTTGGCTTAGTATCTTGGTATTTTTGTAAACCTTTTAGCTCATTGGAATTTTTGTTCTTCCCCAGACCTCCGCCCGAGAATCCGCTCCGGAACCCCCACGCCTGCACCTGCACATCTACCCTGGTATGATCTCACATTGTCCTCGTCTTGCACTCGTGTATCTCCCTGGTCACGGACCCGCACCCACGCTCCCCAGCACCTCTGGATCTATGAACCATGACTAACCTGTTGCACCATTCTGTGAAGCATCCTCGTTCCCCCGGCCCTGTGGATTAATGAACTTTGATTTCTATTTGCACATTTCTGTGAATAAAACTCTGTTAAACCTTCGTGAGTCGCGCAGTTTTGGTCCCTCCGTCTTGCTGGTGTAAGCATGTTCCTTTTGTCCGATCAGAAGAATCACTGGAGACCAGAGAGTAGAATCACTCGAGTTTTATTGTTCCCTACGACAGATAGACAACTGACAAAATTCTAAATTCAAGATCTGGAACCCTTTACTCCAAACATTAATGCTGTGGATCCAAACATCAAGTTCACATGGGAAGAGGCCAAGGAGAACAAACTGTCCTTCTTAGATTGTGCAGTAACAATAGGAGAGGACCGATGTTTCCACTGAGCAGCATGTGGAGAAAGCCCTCTCTGCTAAAAAACAGCTAAAAAACAGGACAACTGGGAATCTGAACCTAGAAGGAAAGGTGTAATTATTCCTTACACTATTCCTTTCAAGCTGCACCTGGGGAGGACAAAGGGAGCCAAGACCTGACACTCAGCACCAGATCGTCTGCACATCCACAGTGGTACAACTCATTTTGACTCAGTCTCATGTTTTACATTTTTTGCTCTTCTCTAAGTTGGATGTTTTGTTGCTCCCTGGATCCACTCAGCTCCTCTGCCCCGACCCAGCTATCCACGACCAATACAGCTTACCTCGTCTCTGACCCCGCTGCCCACGATCCACTCAAGGACGACTGCTAACAACCCCGCTCTCAACCGCCTGATCACTCTACCTTCATTGTTACGTTGCATCTGTAAATAAACTTTGTTAAACTGTTCCCCGAGTTCTGTATCTTTGGTCTGTCAGTCGTTACGACATGAGGATTTTCAGACAGTATGAAATTCAGGTTTATTTCAAAACTACAAATGATTTAAGACAAAAATTGATCCACCCAAAGAACAAAACCCCAAGCCATAAACAAAGTAATGTGTCTACTCCACTCAGTGTAGTGAAGAGTGCAGTGAGCGTCACACTGGAGAAAGAGAATGAACCAACACTGTCACAAGAGCAGCTCAGGACCCCAGTCTGCTGTTCATCTCCATCTTAAAGACACTAACCACTCCTTTGAAAAAAGTGAGGTACAGTTCTTAGCCCATCTATAACTCCATCCTCAGATCCAAAGCAAACAAAGGAAACAAAGAGAACAAAAGAAGCAGGAAACACCCATTAACCCTATAGCGTCGGATGCTATCGTCGCCGATAGAGCGGGTTGTGGACTTTCCAGCAGCGTAACTCCGCGCCCAGTCGTGCTCTCATGTAAATTCAAACGGCGTCTCAAAGTGGAGACATGGGGCTATTTAAATATTTTGCCCACATTACAGTAATCTGCCTCTGTTGTCCCTCGAAGGCGACGAATGAGATCGCGGGGCTGCAGGGATTTTCCTGGTCATTTATTCGATGTGTAAAAGAAAAAATACAGATGGATGTGTAAAATAGAAGTAGTTGTGTGAAAAAATGCAGTAAATTCTGATATTTCCTAAAAAAAAAAAAGAATAAAAGTCTCGGTGAACTATACTGGTCCATAGTTGCTCAGAGGTGTATGAATGTGTTAAGTATGTCTCAGGCACAGTTGAATAACTCAATAGACCAGAACAAACAGAAACTGTAAATAAAAGCTGTTTCCAGTTTTAAGTGTAATTAACTCCTCCCTTCAGACAGATATAAGGCAGTGTCCAGCAGGAATCTGACCAGAACTGAAGAAGAGACTTGGATGAGCAGAGAAACATCTTCACTCTAAAACCTTTTGTCCAGTGACAGATTTGAATTTTCTTTTACTGTGGATCAGACCTGGACGACTGAGACACTGTTATTACTGTTTGTACATTCAGGAGTAAAAATACATCAGGCCAGTCTTTCCAGTTCAACACAAATCTGACAGATGGATCTATAAGTGTGAAAAACATGGACAGACCTTTGCCCTTTGTACATTTACACAAATGGTCCTAATTAAATAAAAGAAAATGAGCTGTTACTGTCTGCAATCTTTATTTAACATAAAAATAAAACAAAACATTATGTTGTTAGTTCCACATTAATATAAAACAAGTATTTGACACTTTGAGCTGCATTTTACAAAGAGATAACGATGAACTGAAAGAAAACAGGGAAGTCGACAGTCAAACCTTAAAAAGGCCACTGCCAAATTACATAAAAGTCAAACTGCACATAATTACAAAAATGAACTAATTGTTGAACTTAAAATAATCCAACATAACATAAATATATGTACATTAGGTCCATACAGGTTTATCATCCCATTACAAAAGGAGCTTTGACTAAACAAACAAAAATGAATCATCATGTTTTTAAAAGATCTCAACATTTGTCACGTTCAGTCTGGTGAAGGCAGAGACTGGAAAAACATCACTGAAAAACACTTGCAGATTGAAATGTTACATAATATGGCATTAAACAAGATAATGTACAGGTCAGATCTGTGGAGAGGCGACCCCAATGACACAAAGAATCTTTTTTTCAAGGTAGATAAACATGGACCTGAATAATCCAACATAGACACATTTGATATCAGAACAATCCAAACAAAGTAATAACATCTCCACGGAAACAAGCGAGAGACAGAACTCAACCAGAAAAGTTACACAGTGTAGCTTTAAGGCTGTGGTCCATTTGTATCATATGAAGTTTTTTACTGTGTGTTTTAGTTGTTGTCCAGAAAAACTCTTTCATCTCAGCTCAGGTCGTTTGGACAGACCTGGAGAAAAAGTGAAGTATTTGAATTAATTATTATTTATATATTTTAAACCTTTAAAATGTCTTAAGTTCTTGCATTAAAATGTAAAATCAGTAAAGTTAAATGCACCTGAGCGGTAAATTGCTGTAGTCCCCAAGCTGTTCATCTTAAAGTAAAACAAACATTACATTTACATACATTTAAATCTAAAAATAAAGACAGAAATAAAGTCATTTACCATCCCTGTTTCTTTTGTCTTTGATAGTTTCATACACACAAACGTCGCCTAAAATGCAGGAAACATTCAACGATTAGACTTTAGTTTAAAATATCTTAAAATGTGGTGTAATATTTTCATCTGACCATGGAGAAGAGATGAGTACAGTTGCTGCTGGTCGTCTTGTCCCGCCCCTGTTTCATTCTCACTATTGTTAACAAAATAAATAAATAAAAAAGAAACTCTACACTTGAATTATGATGTACGAAGGACAAGACTGACCTGGACGAGCTTTGGCCTGAAAAACAAATACAAAATTATGATTCTGATAAAAACACAGACTTTACAACTCAGACTACATCAAGTCAGATAAAAGTGTTTAAATTAACTCAAAAACACATTTGACATTTACTTAATATCACATAGAACAAATGTGTCAGTGACATTTCAGCTTGTCTGTTTTCTAGTTTAAATAATTTCAGACCTTTTGACAGATTGTTTTTCTAATAACACTAAACAGTACAGATGTGGACCATGAAAATAAGTTTGTGAAACACTTTTTACCTTTATTTTTTATGTGGTGCCACAGAAGCAGCAGCAGAATGAGTAAAACCACTGCACACACAGGTCCAACCACCCACACCACAGGAAATGTCTCATTTATAGACACAGGAACAGCTGTAATCAACCAGTTATAGTCAATGTATATGTTTGTATCTTATATTCTACAGAAGACATATTATACACTTGTGTGCCATAGATTCCCTTTAAAATCAGCTATTTGTCAACTTGAGATGAATGATTCACTTTTTCTATCTTCAAAGAATCTCTTCATTTGGAAAACAATTATAAATCACTCCTTCCTTTCTAATGAGGCATTTAGACGTTGGAGCTCCCTCTGCTGTTAACAATGGGAATTAATAATGGGACAGTCAACAAATGAATCCTTACGCTACATGAATGCTATGCTAACAGAGCCATGCATTCATTAAGAAGACAATTTGAGCACAGAATGAGTCTGGAGATGGTTTATGGAAATAAAAACTGTAGGAGTCTGGACTTTTACCTCTGTTGTAACAATACTGACAAAATGAACTGAGTATTTTTCAGGGCTCAGAGACTATGATAGATTAATGGATTATGAATTAAGTAAAATACAACTACACTGCTCCAGGTACAAATTTGAAAAGACAACAACAATTTAAAAGATCAAAAAAGTCAATTTGACAAAATATGTGTTTTTAAAGAATAGTTTCACTGACTTTTAACCGACATCCAACTCTCTGGAGATATGACAGTCTTTGGTGTTGGCCGTAGTTTCCGTTGTCCCTCACATTTATAAAAGCCTTGGTCAGACCTGGACACTGCAGTGATGTTGAGCTCTGGTTCAGTCCCATTTTGAATCATTTTTCCATTTTTATAAAATTGAACTGAAGTAAAAGTCCCTGTGTTCAGTTTACAGCTGAGAGACACAGACTGTCCCTCAGTCACTGCACTCACTGGGCTCATAAGGATGATGTCCCCTGTGAAGTTAAACATGTCAAATACATAAAATACTTTAAAACACAACTTATACTTTATATCAAACTTACTGTGGACTGAGATGTTGACGGCATTGCTCATTTCTCCTGATCCAGACTCACACCAAAACACTGCACTGGTTTCCTCACGTAAACTAAACTCACATTTAGATTTAGTCCAATTACACTGTTGTGATAATCTGTGATCAGAAAACCTCCTCCAGACTGTGCTGTCTGCTCCAGTGGAGTTGAACCCACAACTCAGAGTGATGACATCATCAGTGAAGTGCTGTGCTCTGTCAGGACTGACCGAGAGAGACACTGGAGACTCAGCATCTGAGGAGCACAAGACCCAGGCTTAAGGAACACAGGCTTTAGTGAGTCAGGCTTTAGTGAGTCAGGCTTTAGTGAGTCAGGCTTTAGTGAGTCAGGCTTTAGCGAGTCAGACTTTAGTGAGTCAGGCTTTAGGGAGTCAGGCTTTAGTGAGTCAGACTAAAGTGAGTCAGGCTTTAGTGAGTCAGACTAAAGTGAGTCAGGCTTTAGTGAGTCAGGCTTTAGTGAGTCGGGCTTTAGTGAGTCAGACTTTAGTGAGTCAGGCTTTAGTGAGTCAGGCTTTAGCGAGTCGGGCTTTAGCGAGTCAGGCTTTAGCGAGTCAGGCTTTAGCGAGTCAGGCTTTAGAGAGTCAGGCTTTAGAGAGTCAGGCTTTAGTGAGTCAGGCTTTAGTGAGTCAGGCTTTAGTGAGTCGGGCTTTAGTGAGTCAGGCTTTAGTGAGTCAGGCTTTAGAGAGTCAGGCTTTAGTGAGTCAGGCTTTAGTGAGTCAGGCTTTAGTGAGTCAGGCTTTAGTGAGTCAGGCTTTAGCGAGTCGGACTTTTGCGAGTCGGGCTTTAGCGAGTCGGGCTTTAGCGAGTCAAGCTTTAGCGAGTCGGGCTTTAGCCAGTCGGGCTTTAGTGAGTCGGGCTTTAGCGAGTCAGACTTTAGTGAGTCAGGCTTTAATGAGTCGGGCTTTAGCCAGTCGGGCTTTAGTGAGTCGGGCTTTAGCGAGTCGGGCTTTAGCGAGTCAAGCTTTAGCGAGTCGGGCTTTAGCCAGTCGGGCTTTAGCCAGTCGGGCTTTAGTGAGTCAGACTTTAGTGAGTCAGGCTTTAGTGAGTCAGGCTTTAGCGAGTTAGACTTAAGGAACACAGGCTTTAGTGAGTCAGGCTTTAGTGAGTCAGGCTTTAGTGAGTCAGACTAAAGTGAGTCAGGCTTTAGTGAGTCAGGCTTTAGTGAGTCGGGCTTTAGTGAGTCAGGGTCAGAGGTCAGTGACATGAACATGTGGGACGTACCTCCAGACCAGACAAAGGCGGGGTCACTGTGTTCAGAGGAGAAGGCGGGACTTCCTCTTTCTGTTCGACACACAAACGCTGCTGAGTGGTTGAGGCCCTGGAGGATGAAGGAGTCCTGTTTAGAGCCGGCACTGGCCCCCGGGAGCCGCTCATATGTGTAAGACTCTGACTGAGGAACAGCCCTGTACCAGTGAAAGCTCCATCCTGCAGAGGGCGCTGTCACAGCACAGCTCAGAGAGACAGAGGCCCCAGGACTGAGCCAGGACACAGACGCTGACAGGACAGGACGGGGGGCTCCTGAGGAGTGGATGTTATATTTAGATCATCACAGACGATGTCATTGTGTCATATTAAATATAAACTTACTGTCAGACACATTTAGTGTGAGGGGGCGGCTCCACTCAGTGACTGTGTGTGGCAGGACTCCTCTGCAGCTGTAGGGCCCTCTGTCCTTCACTGCTGCTCTTATGGTCATTTCTCTTTGTTGTGCTTCAGGCTCTGTCCAGATCTCCTCCATTCAAACGTCCACTCAGCGTCTGCTCCGTGAGCGTTACAGGTGAGAGAGAGCTGCTCTCCAGAGAACAGCTGAGACCAGGGGGGGTCCACAGAGACAGAGGGGCTGGGGACTGGGACACACAGATCACCACATAAAAGAACATGTACAGCACATACACATGGAAGTATAAGACACGTGTTAGAGTCAAACTGACCAGTGGCTCTGAGTCTGAACTTCAGGCTGTGCTCAGTGAAGTAGGGAGGGCGCCCTCTGCTGGCTCTGCACTGGTACTCCCCTCCCTCTGACACTGAGACCTGTGCCTCAGATGAAGACTGTTTAAAGAGCTGCTCATTTCTGCTCCAGTCATATTTCCACCCAGAGGAAGGTGGAGAGACAGAGCAGAGCAGCTCCACACTGCCCCCTGTTGGCACCTCTGAGGCTCCACTCACTGTGACCTGAGGTTTGTCTGTAGAAACATAATTACATCAAAACATGAACTTCACACATTAAAGGCCCATATTATGTATATTTATATGTTCTAATGTTATTTCCTCAGCACAAACAGAACTGGAGTTGTGTTTTGTTTCATTCACAGATGCTGAACACATGAACCCTGGACATTTAGGCTGAGTTCTTTTCTCTAACTGAAAACACTCCACCTTGTGATGTCACCATGTGGTAAAACAGGGAGAGCTCCACCATGTTTTTAAAATCCACACACCTTCATTTGGATAATATCGGCCCTGAAAGTTCCAATCTCAACTAAATAAGAGGTCAAATGTAGCTGTTGATTTGAAAACTAGACCTTCAAAACATCACAAGGTGGAACAGAGCATTTTTGGAGATGTAACAGACTAATAATAATAATAAAGTGTGACTCAAACATGTGTGAATGAAACAAAACACAACTTCAGGTCTGTTTTTGAGGGGGAAGAACATTATAACATGGCTTAAATTTCACAAGTCGAGATAAATTTGCGTAATATGGGACTTTAAAAACATGGAGGACAAACCCACAGTTTGTACAGTGAAAGTGCACATACTGAGTACAGTGACAGTGGTGGTGCTGCTCCACACAGTGGTGAGGTGTGGGCCTCTCTGGGCTCTGCAGCTGTAGGCTCCTGTGTCAGACTCAGTCACTCTGGACACTCTGTATTCTCTGGTTGTTGGAGGTAGGTTCAGTCTGTTCCTGCTCCAGTGATAGGTCCACTCTGTGTCTGCTCCCTCCACCTCACAGATCAGACTCAGACTCTCTCCCACAAATAACTTAGACCAGTTTGGAGTCAGAGACACTCGTTTGGGAACTGTGTAAAATAGAAATACTTCAAATACAGAAGGAGACTCTGATGCTGACCACAGGGCCAGAGAACAGGACTCACCAGTTTGTCTGACAGTGACTGCAGGACTTTGAGGTGTGAGGATGAACTGGTCCTGTCCTCTGCAGCTGTACTCTCCTCCTCTGGAGACACTGACTCTCTGTGAGGTCTCAGGTAATGTGTCAGTTTGAGAATAACTACGTCTGAACCATCTGTATCCCCCTGTAAACCCCTCTATGTCACAGCTCAGAGTCACACTGCCCCCTACTGGAATAACTGAGGGCCATGGTCTCACAGTGACAGTGCGTTGTGTTTCTGCAAAGAAGGAAAAGAGAAGGTCAAATGTTCAGACATAAATCCATAATAGAATATTAACTGTGCAGACCAGGGTAAATGTGGTTCAGTTGTGTTAAATACTGACGTGTTTACTGTGAGTCTCCAGGGGTGTGACTGTACTTCCTCATTGATCCCACAGGAGTACTGACCCTCGTCTGATTCTGACACTGTGATCTTCAGTTGGACTGTTGTTGTAGATTTGTGCTGAGGCTGATGTTGAACAGGTGATCCATTTTTGAAAAAGAGTAACTGTCTCTGAGCAGGACCAGAACAGACCAGAGTCACTGAGTCTCCCCGATACACAGCCTGGACTGGAGTCTGCAGGTTCATACTGGCACCTGTGCAACAGGGGGCGATAGTGAGAAAACACTTTTAAATCATTTATTCCTATTGACAGATAACATAACATTTAACAACATATTTTATATCATTATTGACAATATCTAAAGGGAAAAAGCTAAAAAATCACCACTTTATGATGTGAAAGTGCAAAGAGCTCCAAAAACACAACCCAAAAGAAAAATAATCTGCCTGGCGACTCTGTCCAGGAGCAGGGTGTAAACAGGCTGTTGTGGAGGCTGAACCCTGCAAAGCCCCTGGCTGTGATGGTGTCTCCTCTCCACCCTGAGACACTGTGCAGATGAGCTCACTCCCGTCTTCACAGACATCTTTAACTCCTCCCTGGAGTCATGTCCCTGTTTCAACTCATCCATCATTGTTCCTGTCCCCAAGAAGCTCAGATCACTGGACTCAAAGACGACAGGCCTGAGGCCTGACGTCTGTGGTCCCCCCACCCACATTCAACATTAAAACACCAATAGTGTAAAGTGCATTTAAACTGACACTGGATCAACAGACAAAAACACAAATGGTGCAATGCTGGATGCTCCTTTAGCGACATCTTCATTCACCTGCTCCTTTGTAAAGTCACAGTGTAAACAGAACACAGACTCACTGAGTAACTGAACAAAAGAGAGGCCCAGCATGAACAGACACATGGAAAAAGATCAATATTTTATGATGGTACATAACTCTAGACACAGATGTACTGTACATTACATTTAAAACAAAAGCTTCAGTTGGTTATCTTTTATTAGCATATTGTTAGAACAAGAACAAGGTTATTTTTGGGACCATAAAACAACGATAGCTGGTTTGTTCTAATTAATAATTTGAACAACAGTTTGTCTAGACTCTAGATGAGATGTACACTAATGAAGTATTTAATCACAATGCATCTTCAAAGACTAAAAGGATTTAAAAAGATATATACACATTACAACATTCCCCATGGAATAGTTTTTATGAACCAACCAGCCCACTACATTTAAAGTTTAATTTGAAATCATCATAAGCATGAAATGAATCACTTCAAGAACTATAGAGCATAGTCACCAAGTCCACATTAACATAGAGTTTATTACCTGTTGTCTGTTTGCAGACGGCGACACAAAACACTGGAATAAAAACATATAAACATGTAGATTACTGTCTAGATGACATTAATGCACACATTAATCTACATTAATGTAGTGACCCAGGTCTAAACTCTGACCCAAAGTGTAGTACTCACAGATGGACCGCAGTGTCCAGAGCAGAGAGGCTCCCATCCTCAGAGTCTGAACAGGCTCAAACTAAACACACAACTAAACACACTTTTGATAAAGGCTCCGTTTATGCACTTCATGATGTTTAACTGGACTGTGTCAATGTGTTTCCTTCCTTTCACACCACACACAAAATTAGAAAACACATAAAAAAAGTTAACACCCAAACAAGGAAACACATAAACAAGGAAACAAGTACAAAGGGCGATATAATCTAACATGACTTTAGTTGTTTTCAGACGTTCAGCAGAGTGATCATCAATACATCAGATTAAATGTGCCCACATGTGTGAGACAAAACACAACATCTGGAACTCTACAAGAGTAAAAATCACAAAGGATTCGACGATTTAGAAATAAAGAGACACAAATATTCAGAATTATTATTCATGATCTACATGTATGTCTATGGTAGAATGTTCAGCAGTTACCATGGTGACACAATGCACACATTAACAAACAGTTAAAACATTTTAAGATTGTGTAAAAACTCTTTAAATAACACATTCCACCTGAGTCAGTTCTTAAAATAAAGCCTAAATTAAAGTGTAACAAAGCCTCAGACAGAGCAGTGCCTCCAGTTACATCAAACACAGGGAATGTTGATGATCAGCTGCAAAGTATCATGAACCTTTGAGCAGTAAAACAATCTAAATTCATGTCACTATTTTTACATTTATTTATTATTTTTTCTAAAAAATGAAAAAACCCAAACAAAACCCTGATCATCTGCAGTGTCAGCAAATACAACTTTAACAGTAACATTTGATATAACAGCTGCAGTTGAGTGTATAAAGTTTTGTTAATATTTGAGTGAGCAGTAGTTTGGCTGTAGCATTACTGTGATATTAAATGTCTGTGTGTGAGTGGACTGTGTGATCTCATACGTGTTAAAACGGCTGTGAAGAAGCTGTGAACATTTTTGTCACGAACATGTGGTTCAGTCTTCAGTGAATTTCCTCTTTGCTCCTCGGTCTTTACACGTCACATTAGTCCTGTATCAGCCCATTAAAGCCACAGTGTAACTTTAAAGATGGTGCTGCATTTCCTTGAATCTTCCACATGGCAGTAAACTTATCGATGTTGCATCAGTTCAAGTGGTTTTACTGCAGAAAATAAAAGAAAAACAAAATAATAGAGGACCATAAATTCTTACTGTGAGAATTGCTGCCTGTCTTCATGGAGATACACGTCTGTGATATACTGAGGGGAAGTGGGGGGATGAAAAATGAAAATAATTTATTGAAAATGTAAGAAAATTGAAGATCTGGAGGTCGAAGAGAGCTAAAAATAATAATAAAAAATACAACAGGGAATCTGAACCTAGAAGGATGTCATGAGGCTCGCATTATCTGCCTCTGTTGTGTCTCCCTGTGTGTTCTCCCCCTCCCGCACCTGCCTGAGTCTGTAGCTGGGCGGAGTTCCTGACTCCTCCCGCGCTCACCTGGAGCGCATCAGCACAATCACCTCCACCTGCTGGGGAGCTTAAGATGGAACGAGCTTCAGGACACTCGGTGCCAGACCGTCCATGTGTCAACTGTGACTTGCTTCGTTTTTGCATTTTGGTCATTTTGATCTTTTCGATGCTCTGGATTTTTGCTACTCTCCAGTTTCCTGCTCTCCCGCTCGTTTCTGCTCCTGCCTCTCCACCCCAGCTCCGGTACAGTCCACCCTTTTGTCTTTGCCTCCTGTCCTGTCTTGGTCTCCGGCTTGCTCCTCGTCTCCCGCCCTGGGTCCCGCTCTCTGGATTACTCCTGCTCGGCTCGCCTTGGTCTCGTTCCCGCTCCTGTCCTCGCTCCGGTCCTGGCTTCCCGTCCCCGCTCTGCACTACGCCCGCCTGGTCTGCCTCCCGCTCCCTGCTCCCCGTTTGTGATTTATGAACTATTGACTTATATTTCTGCACAAATTGTGAATAAACACTGTGAACTTGCCCCGAGTAAGCACTCCTTGGTCCCGCACCTGCACCTACCATTACGACAGAACAGTCTGGCCACAATGGACCAAGCGGACTCGGGCCCGGACCAGTCACTGCACCAGGCGTTCTCCCACCACGGTGTGATTATTGGACAACATGACCAATCAATTAGGACCTTGCTGGATTACAAACAGACTCTAACCCAACAAGTACCTCAGCTCACTAACCAGGTCGCCGCACTGCTCGTCACCACACCTGCTGCGCCCCTCGCCGTCTCTGCTGCTGGGACCGCGCCGCCGCCACCGGGACCGCGCCGCCACCGGGGACCGCAGCGCCACCGCACCCTCTGGAGCCGAGAGGCCCGGACCCCGAGCCGTTTTCAGGTCAGCCCAGCCTTTTTTGGGGATTCCTATTCCAGTGCATGACTTTGTTTTCGCTTTCAAGTTAGTGTTTGATCATCCGCACTACCAGGCCAATGCCGCTTCCCGTCTGTTAAGTCACGACCAGGGGTCTAGGTCCGTAGCGGACTACACCACTGAGTTCTGGACACTCGCCGCGGAGGTCGATTGGACCGAAGGACTCAATGAACACTTAAAGGACAAGCTGGTGTCCCGTGACGAGCCCTCCGACCTGACTAATCGGATCGATAATCGGCTCCCTGCGCGCCGGAGGGAGAGCCGCCAGTCCCCGGTCCGGCATGAGCCACGCTCCGTTCCGTTTTCCCCTGAGGAGCCCATGCAGCTGGACCGGACTCTCCTGTCAGCCGAGGAGCATTGATGGCGGCGCCGCCTGGCAGGGTCGTCCCTCTACTGTGGCGGGCAGGAACATTTTGTGGCCACTTGCCCGGTTCGGCCAAAAGGGGGAGCCCACCAGTAGCCCTGGGAGTACTGGTGGGTCAGTCTCGCATCCCAGAGAGAAGAAATGGACGGCAGCTGGATGCCACCCTGTGTGTGCGCTCGGACACCTTACCTGTCTTAGCCCTCGTCGATTCCGGAGCGGAGGAGGATTTTATGGATGTACAATTAGCGGAACAACTCGGCATCAAGGTCGAGTCCCTGGAACAGCCTCTCTGCGCCCAGGCTCTTAATGGACGCTTTCTGGCTCGTGTCACACACATCATGGAACCTGTTACGGTGGTTTTATCTGGTAATCATCGTGAGGACCCGGCGTTTCCATGTTCTCTCCACCACCTCCTCTCCGCTGGTTTTAGGTTACCCATGGTTGCGAGCTCATAACCCTGTTTTCGATTGGACCTGAGGGAAGATTTCAGGGTGGAGCCCCGTGTGCCAAGCCCAGTGCCTTCAGTCCGCCTTGACTCCTGCGGGGGAGGTTAGCCCCTCCTCCGGCCCGCCTCTGGACGTCCCGAACCTCTCTTCTGTCCCGGCGGAGTACCACGATCTCCAGGAGGTTTTTTAGCAAAAGCCGGGCGCTTTCACTACCCCCTCACCGCCCGTACGAATGTGCAATTGATCTCCTGCCCGGCGCCCCCTTACCTTCCAGTCGGCTCTACACTGTCAAACTGTTCACTCAAAGGACAAAACCCTGAGCCATAAACAAAGTAATGTGTCAACTCCATTCAGTGAAGAGTGAGCGTCACACTGGAGAAACTAAACACACACAGACATAAGAGAATGAACCAACACCGTCACAAGAGCAGCTCAGGACCACAGTCTGATGTTCATCTCCATCTCAAAGACACTAATCACTTGTCATGATGCCCTGCATTGTCTGTCCTCCTGAGGGCTCGGCAGAAGACACTCGGAGCCAGACCGACCGCGTGTGTCAACATTCCTGCTCTCGCTCGTCCCTGCTCCTGCCTCCGCCGCTCCAGCTCCGGTACAGTCCTCCTCGCTGCCTTTCCTCCTGCCCCGTCTTGGCCTCCGACTTGCTTCCCGTCTCTGGCCCTGTCTCCCGCTCTCTGGACTATCCCTGCTGGGTCTTCCCTGGCCCCTGTTCCTGGTCCCGTCGTGCTCCGGCCCCTGGCTGTCTTCGTGCCCGCTCTGGACATCTCTGCCTGGCTTGCTCTGGTCTCATCCTGAGTCCTGTCCTCGTCCTCGGTCCTGGTTTCCCGTCCCTGCTCGGCACCACTCCCGTCTGGTTCGCCTCCCGCTCCCTGCTCCCTGTGTGTGTGTTACATGAACTATTAAGACTGAACTTTCACTACCTGTAAATAAAACACTGTAAACCTGTCCCGAGACCTGCACGTCTTTAGTCGGCTACACCCACCGTTACGACACCACTCCTTTGAAGAGAGTGAGGGTCAGACCTGAGCCAGAGAAAAGAAATGGATTGAGAGGAGAGTTAAAGAAGATATTTTTATTTGACTACTTTGAACAGGAATTGAGCCTGAGACATAATCTGTCCCCATCTATAACTCCATTCATTAAGTTTAAAGACACACTGAGAAGTTCCACAGTGCCCCTTTAAACACGTCCACACTGTTACATTAGTCATGTTTTATTTAGACTCAGCGATTCATAGATTTTTACTCCTTTATATGTTTTATATACACACAGAGAACATCAGATATATAAAGTAAAATATATGGAATCTGCCCTTTTGAAAATCACAAACGACCTCCTCCTCTCTGCTGACTCTGGTTCACTCTCCATCCTCCTCCTGCTAGATCTCAGTGCAGCATTTGACACCATTTCACACTCCATCCTCCTTGATAGACTTTCCTCCATTGGTGTCTCTGGTACTTCCCCTCTCCTGGTTCCACTCCTCTCAGATCGCTCTCAGTTTATTCAGCTCAAGTCATTCACCTCACACCCCTTCCCTGTCACATCAGGTGTTCCTCAGGGTTTCTGTCCTCGGTCCTCTGCTCTTTCTAATCTATCTTCTCCCCCTTGGTTCCATCTTTAGAAAACACCACATTCACTTTCACTGTTACGCGGACGACACCCAGCTCTACATTTCCAGTAAACCCAACTCTACACTTCCACCCTCCTCCCTGACAGACTGCCTCACTGAAATACAAACCTGGTTCACCTCAAACTTCCTCAAACTTAACGGCAATAAAACAGAACTCTTACTTGTCGGCACCAAATCCACCCTTAGCAAAATAAATCCTTTTTCCATATCTATTGATGGCTCCTCTATCTCCCCCTCCCCTCAGGTAAAGAGTCTGGGTGTCATCCTCGACACTTTCCTTCACCTCCCACATCAACGACATCACCCGGTCCGCCTATTTCCACATCAGAAACATCCACCGCCTCCGTCCCTCACTCACCCCACACACCACCGCCATCCTCATCCATAGCCTGGTCACTTCTCGTATTGATTATTGCAATTCTCTTTTGTTCGGACTCCCACAGAAATCACTCCATAAACTCCAACTGGTCCAAAACTCAGCTGCCCGCATTATCACACACACACCCTCCCATCACCACATCACACCTGCACCAGCTCCACCGGCTCCATCACGCACCGCATACACTACAAAATCATACTCCTCACATACAAAGCTCTCCACAACCTGGCCCCTCCATACCTGTCTGACCTCATTCACATCTCCACACCCGCCCGCTCCCTCCGCTCCTCCTCTTCCCTGCACCTCACTGTCCCCTCCTGACCCGTCTCGTCACTATGGGGAGCAGAGCCTTCAGCTGCTCTGCTCCCCAGCTCTGGAACTCCCTCCCCCATGACCTCCGCAACACACACTCACTCCCACACTTCAAATCTAAACTCAAAACTTATCTGTTTAGAAAGGCCTTCTCATCCTGACCACTCTGACCATAACTGCTCTGTCTTTTAATCTATATTTGTTTTTAATGTATTTTTAATCATTTTACATTGTTCTATTTGTATTGTGTATGTGTGTATATGTGTACGGCGACCTTGAGAGCCTTGAAAGGGCCTAACAAATAAAATGTATTTATTATTATTATTAGTAAAGAAAAACTTTAATGAACTCTAGTAAATATTTTTCGACAAAGCAAAGGGAGGCGACTTTGAGGATTTGAATATAAAATATAACCAAAAAATGTTTAGTTATTTACATGGTTTTCTTCTAGTAAAACTTGAATGAGACGGTCCAGACTTTTGACTGTAGTGTAAATGCAATACTGAAGAAAACACAACATAATGTGGTTTAACAGTCACGTTTTTTATCCAGAAAAAACTCGTCACCATAGTTACGGACCCTATAAAAGAGGAACAGTTTGAAGAAAACCTGAAGCTGCGTTTTGTTTCTCAGAATGTGTCAAAACTCTAATGCGATAGACAAACTTCTTCTTTCTGTTTTTTGGAGATATCAGCCAAACCATCTGTGACTTTAGTTTCACACAGTCAGTGGAGAAGTTACAAGGGTTTAAAGTTTAATTTATTCTTTCAAAAAGTTGTTATTTTTCTACACATTTCCATTTTGTCTCTTCATCATCTGCCAAGTTGTAATTAAAACCCTCACACATATTTATCAATCTGCCTTTAAAGGTGCTTTATGTAACTTGTATTGCATTTTATGTTTTTATGTTGATTATTTTTAAGGTTAATTACTTTTAAGGTCCGACACCTGTTTTGACTCCATGGAAATATTGATACTTTACACTGGGGGTGTTCTACATGTATGTCTATCACATACCAAAGGCCAAAGTTAAATCTGTCAACTGGACAAAACATTGTAGAAGTGAAGATTTTTGGCTGCTCGTCCCAGACTCTTCTTCAGTTCTGGTCAGATGCTGCTGGACACTGCCTTATATCTGTCTGAAGGAGGCGCTAACTACACTGAAACTGTAAACTGCTTTTATCTCCTGTTTCAGTCTTAATGGCCGCCATGCAACTTTTAATGGTCCCACTGGCTCACCTAATTGTTTCTTTGTTTCTTTTGTTTGCTTTGGGTCTGAGGATGGAGTTATAGATGGGGGACAAATGAGGCCCCCGTTTCTGTTCAAGGAAGGATTGTCTTTTCTAAACAAAATTTGATTCTTTAACTCCCCTCTCAAAGCATTTCTCTTACCTGGCTCAGATCTGTCCCTCACAATCTTCAAAGAAGTGGTTAGTGGCTTTGAGATGGAGATGTACGATGGACTGGAGTTCAGAGGAGCTCAGGTGAAACGACACAAGGAAAACAAAGAGCGGCACACAAGCAGTTTATGCAAACTCACAAACAACCTAACCACAGGGATCAGAGAGACAGGAGCAAAGGGGATAAACTCGGACCATACTGTGAACAGGGAATGCTGGGTGAAAAACCTGTCAGACCGTGAGCTCACCCAGACAGAGAAAGAGGGTACTTTCCAAAGGACTGAACTTCTCTGTAACGTCTAAACCAGGTCACCACAGTGGACGACATTAACAGCAGCAGAATGGCCATTAAAAACAAATAAACTGTCATATGATCCGCACTGTCCGCTCCTGGTTTTCCTCCCTGTGTGCTCTTCCCCTCCCTCACCTGCCTGTACTTGGAGCTGGGGCGGAGCTCTCGGCTCCTTCCCGCGCACGACCTGCTCTCCATCTGGCTAATCACCACACCTGCCATGGATTAGGGGAGATGGGAGAAGACACTCAGTGCGAGATCGTCTGTTTGGACTCACCCTGTCTGTGCTGTGTTTGTCGTCCTCACTTGTTCCTGTCGTCCCTGTGTTCCTGTCATGCTCCGGCCCTAGATGTCTCCTGCCCGCTCTGCCCTACGCCCGTCTGGTCTGCCTGTCGTCCTGTGGTCCCTTCATGTCCCCGGTCCCAGTGTTTCCTGTGTTCCTGCTCACCTGCTCACCTCCGGATCACCCGCTGTTCGTACTTTGTTCAATTGTTACAATAAACACTGTAAATCTGCCCCGAGTCTGCATCCCTTGGTCCGCTACACTCACCCGTTACGACATAAACTTACAGAGGCGGAAGCTGGTGATCTGAGACTGAAAGTAACAACTGCACTGAGCAGCGCAAACCTCCTCCCTCCAACAGAACATCAGAGGAAAGAAAGACGACTGCTCTAGAAAAGGAAAGTCATTGATAGTGTCGTGATCCCTGTTTGTTGTCCTCCTGTGTTGTGCTCCCTCCTCCCTCGCCTGCCTGTCTCCGGAGCGGGGCGGAGTCCTGGCTCCTCCTGCAGCCATCTACGCAATCAACATCACCTGCTGTGGATAAAAGGAGTCAGGACCAGAAACACGGCGCCGGAACGTCTGCGTGTTACACGTGAATACAACTGCTTGGCTTAGTATCTTGGTATTTTGTAAACCTTTTAGCTCATTGGAATTTTTGTTCTTCCCCAGACCTCCGCCCGAGAATCCGCTCCGGAACCCCCACGCCTGCACCTGCACATCTACCCTGGTATGATCTCACATTGTCCTCGTCTTGCACTCGTGTATCTCCCTGGTCACGGACCCGCACCCACGCTCCCCAGCACCTCTGGATCTATGAACTATGACTAACCTGTTGCACCATTCTGTGAAGCATCCTCGTTCCCCCGGCCCTGTGGATTAATGAACTTTGATTTCTATTTGCACATTTCTGTGAATAAAACTCTGTTAAACCTTCGTGAGTCGCGCAGTTTTGGTCCCTCCGTCTTGCTGGTGTAAGCATGTTCCTTTTGTCCGATCAGAAGAATCACTGGAGACCAGAGAGTAGAATCACTCGAGTTTTATTGTTCCCTACGACAGATAGACAACTGACAAAATTCTAAATTCAAGATCTGGAACCCTTTACTCCAAACATTATGCTGTGGATCCAAACATCAAGTTCACATGGGAAGAGGCCAAGGAGAACAAACTGTCCTTCTTAGATTGTGCAGTAACAATAGGAGAGGACCGATGTTTCCACTGAGCAGCATGTGGAGAAAGCCCTCTCTGCTAAAAAACAGCTAAAAACAGGACAACTGGGAATCTGAACCTAGAAGGAAAGGTGTAATTATTCCTTACACTATTCCTTTCAAGCTGCACCTGGGGAGGACAAAGGGAGCCAAGACCTGACACTCAGCACCAGATCGTCTGCACATCCACAGTGGTACAACTCATTTTGACTCAGTCTCATGTTTTACATTTTTTGCTCTTCTCTAAGTTGGATGTTTTGTTGCTCCCTGGATCCACTCAGCTCCTCTGCCCCCGACCCAGCTATCCACGACCAATACAGCTTACCTCGTCTCTGACCCCGCTGCCCACGATCCACTCAAGGACGACTGCTAACAACCCCGCTCTCAACCGCCTGATCACTCTACCTTCATTGTTACGTTGCATCTGTAAATAAACTTTGTTAAACTGTTCCCCGAGTTCTGTATCTTTGGTCTGTCAGTTGTTACGACATGAGGATTTTCAGACAGTATGAAATTCAGGTTTATTTCAAAACTACAAATGATTTAAGACAAAAATTGATCCACCCAAAGAACAAAACCCCAAGCCATAACAAAGTAATGTGTCTACTCCACTCAGTGTAGTGAAGAGTGCAGTGAGCGTCACACTGGAGAAAGAGAATGAACCAACACTGTCACAAGAGCAGCTCAGGACCCCAGTCTGCTGTTCATCTCCATCTTAAAGACACTAACCACTCCTTTGAAAAAAGTGAGGTACAGTTCTTAGCCCATCTATAACTCCATCCTCAGATCCAAAGCAAACAAGGAAACAAAGAGAACAAAAGAAGCAGGAAACACCCATTAACCCTATAGCGTCGGATGCTATCGTCGCCGATAGAGCGGGTTGTGGACTTTCCAGCAGCGTAACTCCGCGCCCAGTCGTGCTCTCATGTAAATTCAAACGGCGTCTCAAAGTGGAGACATGGGGCTATTTAAATATTTTGCCCACATTACAGTAATCTGCCTCTGTTGTCCCTCGAAGGCGACGAATGAGATCGCGGGGCTGCAGGGATTTTCCTGGTCATTTATTCGATGTGTAAAAGAAAAAATACAGATGGATGTGTAAAATAGAAGTAGTTGTGTGAAAAAATGCAGTAAATTCTGATATTTCCTAAAAAAAAAAAAGAATAAAAGTCTCGGTGAACTATACTGGTCCATAGTTGCTCAGAGGTGTATGAATGTGTTAAGTATGTCTCAGGCACAGTGCACAGTTGAATAACTCAATAGACCAGAACAAACAGAAACTGTAAATAAAAGCTGTTTCCAGTTTTAAGTGTAATTAACTCCTCCCTTCAGACAGATATAAGGCAGTGTCCAGCAGGAATCTGACCAGAACTGAAGAAGAGACTTGGATGAGCAGAGAAACATCTTCACTCTAAAACCTTTTGTCCAGTGACAGATTTGAATTTTCTTTTACTGTGGATCAGACCTGGACGACTGAGACACTGTTATTACTGTTTGTACATTCAGGAGTAAAAATACATCAGGCCAGTCTTTCCAGTTCAACACAAATCTGACAGATGGATCTATAAGTGTGAAAAACATGGACAGACCTTTGCCCTTTGTACATTTACACAAATGGTCCTAATTAAATAAAGAAAATGAGCTGTTACTGTCTGCAATCTTATTTAACATAAAAATAAACAAAACATTATGTTGTTAGTTCCACATTAATATAAAACAAGTATTTGACACTTTGAGCTGCATTTTACAAAGAGATAACGATGAACTGAAAGAAAACAGGGAAGTCGACAGTCAAACCTAAAAAGGCCACTGCCAAATGTACATAAAAGTCAAACTGCACATAATTACAAAAATGAACTAATTGTTGAACTTAAAATAATCCAACATAACATAAATATATGTACATTAGGTCCATACAGGTTTATCATCCCATTACAAAAGGAGCTTTGACTAAACAAACAAAAATGAATCATCATGTTTTTAAAAGATCTCAACATTTGTCACGTTCAGTCTGGTGAAGGGCAGAGACTGGAAAAACATCACTGAAAACACTTGCAGATTGAAATGTTACATAATATGGCATTAAACAAGATAATGTACAGGTCAGATCTGTGAGAGGCGACCCCCAATGACACAAAGAATAATTTTTTTTTCAAGGTAGATAAACATGGACCTGAATAATCCAACATAGACACATTTGATATCAGAACAATCCAAACAAAGTAATAACATCTCCACGGAAACAAGTGAGAGACAGAACTCAACCAGAAAAGTTACACAGTGTAGCTTTAAGGCTGTGGTCCATTTGTATCATATGAAGTTTTGTACTGTGTGTTTTAGTTGTTGTCCAGAAAAACTCTTTCATCTCAGCTCAGGTCGTTTGGACAGACCTGGAGAAAAAGTGAATTATTTGAATTAATTATTATTTATATATTTTAACCTTTAAAATGTCTTAAGTTCTTGCATTAAAATGTTAAAATCAGTAAAGTTAAATGCACCTGAGCGGTAAATTGCTGTAGTCCCCAAGCTGTTCATCTTAAAGTAAAACAAACATTACATTTACATACATTTAAATCTAAAAATAAAGACAGAAATAAAGTCATTTACCATCCCTGTTTCTTTTGTCTTTGATAGTTTCATACACACAAACGTCGCCTAAAATGCAGGAAACATTCAACGATTAGACTTTAGTTTAAAATATCTTAAAATGTGGTGTAATATTTTCATCTGACCATGGAGAAGAGATGAGTACAGTTGCTGCTGGTCGTCTTGTCCCGCCCCTGTTTCATTCTCACTATTGTTAACAAAATAAATAAATAAAAAAGAAACTCTACACTTGAATTATGATGTACGAAGGACAAGACTGACCTGGACGAGCTTTGGCCTGAAAAACAAATACAAAATTATGATTCTGATAAAAACACAGACTTTACAACTCAGACTACATCAAGTCAGATAAAAGTGTTTAAATTAACTCAAAAACACATTTGACATTTACTTAATATACATTTCTGAAATGTTCAGCTGTTTTGGTCTTTTAACTGCTGGTTGTCTTGTTGCTGCCCTCAAAACAACATAGTCTTTGTGGACAAAAGGAGCATTCTGAGAGAAGCCCGGGCTCATACACAGGGATGTCATCCATCCGACTTCAGCTGGTGCTTCACTTTTAATTCAGAACCTGACCCACAGTCTCCATAACCAAGTGTTCAGACTCAGAGCAGAGAGAGACTGTGTGTGCGCCTCGTTCTACAAACAACAATAAGTCACGTAAAAAGAACGCTATTCCAGGTGTCAGGCCACAAAACTTTATAAAAATATATAAATGGATAATCATGTGAAATGTGGACTGCTAAACATTAGGTCCCTTCTGTCCAAATCACTTTTCGTAAATGAGTTCCTTGGTGACCACAGCCTAGATCTTTTAGCTCTAACTGAAACGTGTCTCCTGAAACATGACCATGTTAGACTAAATGAGTCGACTCCACCTCGTTACTTGAGTTTTCAGAGCAGCAGGAGCACAGGCCGAGGTGGTGCTGTGGCCATTTCACTCTCCACTTTACTACTTAGTCCTAAAACTAACGGTCCATTTAGCTCATTTAAAGCCTTTTACTGTCAATCACTTGTCCAAACTGGAGAAACAAACAGTTGTTTTATTCATAATAATCCACCGACCTCCTGGTCCCTGTTCAGAGTTTTTGACTGAGTT
The DNA here is from genome assembly GCF_009829125.3 of Periophthalmus magnuspinnatus. Classification (NCBI taxonomy): domain Eukaryota; kingdom Metazoa; phylum Chordata; class Actinopteri; order Gobiiformes; family Gobiidae; genus Periophthalmus; species Periophthalmus magnuspinnatus. Next base: position 27,376,152 of record NC_047143.1, on the reverse strand, counting down.
CTCTGACTTTATATCTAGTCTAGTGTTGTCTTGGGAAAGGACTGTAATAGTTGTAGATTTTAACGTACATGTTGACAATGGCAGTGACTGTCTTTGTAATGCCTTCAGTGCACCACTAGATGGCATCGATTTTACCCAGAATGTGAATAAACCGACCCACAAACACAAACTGGATCTTGTTCTAACTTGGTGTAGAGATCAGTGACCTAAATGTCCTCCCTCAAAGTCACATTTTATCAGAACATTTTATAATTATCTTTCAGTTTATCCTTAAAGATTATCCTGCTCCACAGAATAAAACGATAATGAAAAGAACAATATCTGAAAAATCTGTTTTAAACTTCAGTGTATGGGGCAATAAACATTTTTAAGTCTGATAAACAAGATAAAAATCACTTTTTCTTATAGATTTAGAAAGTAAAAATCAGAAAACTACAATAATCACATAACTCAATAATTAGGTCTGATTTTTGTTTGTGTTTTAAAAAGAAACTGTGTTCCTGTGTTCCTGTGTTCCTGTGTTCCTGTGTTCCTGTGTTCCTGTGTTGCTGTGTTTCTGTGTTCCTGTCATGCCTGCGTTGCTCTGTGTTGCTTCACCCCTGTTCCGTCCTGGATTATCTGCATTTGGTGCCGGATCCTATGTGTGCCTTCAGCCCTGCTCCGTCCCTGCTTCTACCCTGCTTCTCTGCCCTGGTACTGTCTTGGTTTGTCCCTGCACTCCACGTTCCTGGATCCCTGGCCCGCACCTGGCTTCCCGCTCACCATCAGATCAACCCTCAGTTTTGTATCTTGTCTCAATCTGTACAATAAACACTGTAAATCTGCCCCGAGTCTGCACTCTTTGGTCCGCTACACCCACCGTTACGACAGTGTCAGTGAATCTGTGGATTTTTAGTCACTGTTGTATTTGGACGACACAGTACAATGAATTTAAAATAACTATTTCAGTCTCTTGTATTTTCTTTCCTCTATAGTTGACCCTTTTTACATAATTGTCCTCTTTTGTCTTATACGGTCACACATTACCATTTGGAGAGGAGGTGTGGTCATTGCTGGTCACATGATCTTCAGCAGAGCTCTGATTGGTCCTGCACAAATCGTCAAGGATCAAATTAAACTGTCCAATGAATATTTAGCAAAAAACAAATAACGACAAACCTCAGAAAGCACAAGTCTGTAAATAAAAATAAAACATCTGTGAATAAAAGTGAAACTAACCAATAATAAATGTAAACAGTAGTGCACATAAACATTAATATAGTCTCAAATCTCACCTTTAGTCTTTAAAAAACGCCATAGAAGCAGCAGTAATGTGAGTAAAACCACTGCACACACAGGTCCAACCACCCACATCACAGCAAGAGCAGAGCGCTCGCCTTTGGGTGCACCTATGGGCATCAATTACATTTTACTTTCATATTTTTGTATCTTAGAAAACACTTTTAAATCATTTATTCTTGTTGACAGATAACATAACATTTAACAACATATTTTATATCATTATTGACAATATCTAAAGGGAAAAAGCTAAAAAATCACCACTTTATGATGTGAAAGTGCAAAGAGCTCCAAAAACACAACCCAAAAGAAAAATAATCTGCCTGGCGACTCTGTCCAGGAGCAGGGTGTAAACAGGCTGTTGTGGAGGCTGAACCCTGCAAAGCCCCTGGCTGTGATGGTGTCTCCTCTCCACCCTGAGACACTGTGCAGATGAGCTCACTCCCGTCTTCACAGACATCTTTAACTCCTCCCTGGAGTCATGTCCCTGTTTCAACTCATCCATCATTGTTCCTGTCCCCAAGAAGCTCAGATCACTGGACTCAAAGACGACAGGCCTGAGGCCTGACGTCTGTGGTCCCCCCACCCACATTCAACATTAAAACACCAATAGTGTAAAGTGCATTTAAACTGACACTGGATCAACAGACAAAAACACAAATGGTGCAATGCTGGATGCTCCTTTAGCGACATCTTCATTCACCTGCTCCTTTGTAAAGTCACAGTGTAAACAGAACACAGACTCACTGAGTACAGTGACAGTGGTGGTTCTGCTCCACACAGTGGTGAGGTGTGGGCCTCTCTGGGCTCTGCAGCTGTAGGCTCCTGTGTCAGACTCAGTCACTCTGGACACTCTGTATTCTCTGGTTGTTGGAGGTGGGTTCAGTCTGTTCCTGCTCCAGTGATAGGTCCACTCTGTGTCTGCTCCCTCCACCTCACAGATCAGACTCAGACTCTCTCCCACAAATACCTCCAACTGACCCGGACTCACAGTGGGGACTAGAAGATTCAGAGAAAAAACATATTAAACTTGTTCAGTTTGTCACAGAAAGATGATAATAAAACATGTAAACGTCAAACTGAAGGAGAGAGATGCATAAAGGTAATGTGTTCTTTATATTCTGTACTCACCAGTGTTCACAACAGTGACGTTGTTACTTTGTTTTGTGGTGATATCATTGTCCGTTCCTCCACATGAGTACACTCCATGAGAAACACTCAGAGTTTGTTCAACTTTGTTAAGATTATATTCTTTAACTCTAGAGTCAGGTTCTCGTCTGAACCAGTAGAGTCCTTCATTCCACTCCTCTACATCACAGCTCAGTGTCACACTGCCCCCTACTGGTATTTCTGTGTTTGACACAGTCAGTTCAACTCTGCGGGTACTTTCTGTGAACAAACAGGAATAAATACATAAAACGTCTGATGTGTGTTTTATTCAGGGAGGATCATGTGCTCAGCCTACCTGTCACTTTCAGTTCTTTCTCAGGGGATTGTGTTTCCTCACTGGCCCCACACGAATACAAACCCCCATCTGATTGTGACACTAAATAAATGTCCAGATATGATACATGTGAATAATAGAACAGCCCATGTTGTTTGTCCTCTTGTACGAGTTTCCCATCTTTGTAAAACTTCAGTTCTTTTTCTCCATGACCTGTGCACCACAGTGTCACTTTTTCCCTCAGATACACAGACTGTTGAGTGACATCTAGAGTCGCCCTGTCACCTGTAACTGAACAAAAGAGAGGCCCAGCATGAACAGACACATGGAAAAAGATCAATATTTTATGATGGTACATAACTCTAGACACAGATGTACTGTACATTACATTTAAAACAAAAGCTTCAGTTGGTTATCTTTTATTAGCATATTGTTAGAACAAGAACAAGGTTATTTTTGGGACGATAAAACAACGATAGCTGGTTTGTTCTAATTAATAATTTGAACAACAGTTTGTCTAGACTCTAGATGAGATGTACACTAATGAAGTATTTAATCACAATGCATCTTCAAAGACTAAAAGGATTTAAAAAGATATATACACATTACAACATTCCCCATGGAATAGTTTTTATGAACCAACCAGCCCACTACATTTAAAGTTTAATTTGAAATCATCATAAGCATGAAATGAATCACTTCAAGAACTATAGAGCATAGTCACCAAGTCCACATTAAATAGAGTTTATTACCTGTTGTCTGTTTGCAGACGGCGACACAAAACACTGGAATAAAAACATATAAACATGTAGATTACTGTCTAGATGACATTAATGCACACATTAATCTACATTAATGTAGTGACCCAGGTCTAAACTCTGACCCAAAGTGTAGTACTCACAGATGGACCGCAGTGTCCAGAGCAGAGAGGCTCCCATCCTCAGAGTCTGAACAGGCTCAAACTAAACACACAACTAAACACACTTTTGATAAAGGCTCCGTTTATGCACTTCATGATGTTTAACTGGACTGTGTCAATGTGTTTCCTTCCTTTTCACACCACACACAAAATTAGAAAACACATAAAAAAGTTAACACCCAAACAAGGAAACACATAAACAAGGAAACAAGTACAAAGGGCGATATAATCTAACATGACTTTAGTTGTTTTCAGACGTTCAGCAGAGTGATCATCAATACATCAGATTAAATGTGCCCACATGTGTGAGACAAAACACAACATCTGGAACTCTACAAGAGTAAAAATCACAAAGGATTCGACGATTTAGAAATAAAATAAAAGTCACAAATATTTAGAATTATTATTGATGATCTACATGTATGTCTATGGTAGAATGTTTAGCAGTTACCATGGTGACACAATGCACAGATTAACAAACAGTTAAAACATTTTAAGATTGTGTAAAAACTCTTTAAATAACACATTCCACCTGAGTCAGTTCTTAAAATAAAGCCTAAATTAAAGTGTAACAAAGCCTCAGACAGAGCAGTGCCTCCAGTTACATCAAACCACAGGGAATGTTGATGATCAGCTGCAAAGTATCATGAACCTTTGAGCAATAAAATAATCTAAATTCATGTCAGTATTTTTTACATTTATTTATTATTTTTCTAAAAAATGAAAAAACCCAAACAAAACCCTGATCATCTGCAGTGTCAGCAAATACAACTTTAACAGTAACATTTGATATAACAGCTGCAGTTGAGTGTATAAAGTTTTGTTAATATTTGAGTGAGCAGTAGTTTGGCTGTAGCATTACTGTGATATTAAATGTCTGTGTGTGAGTGGACTGTGTGATCTCATACGTGTTCAAACGGCTGTGAAGAAGCTGTGAACATTTTTGTCACGAACATGTGGTTCAGTCTTCAGTGAATTTCCTCTTTGCTCCTCGGTCTTTACACGTCACATTAGTCCTGTATCAGCCCATTAAAGCCGCAGTGTAACTTAAAGATGGTGTTTCATTGCCTTGAATCTTCCACATGGCAGTAAACTTATCGATGTTGCATCAGTTCAAGTGGTTTTACTGCAGAAAACAAACGAAAAACAAAATAATAGAGCACCATAAATTCTTACTGTGAGAATGCTGCCTGTCTTCATGGAGATACACGTCTGTGATATACTGAGGGGAAGTGGGGGGATGAAAAATGAAAATAATTTATTGAAAAGAAAATTGAAGATCTGGAGGTCGAAGAGAGCTAAAAAATAATAATAAAAAATACAACAGGGAATCTGAACCTAGAAGGATGACATGAGGCTCGCATTATCTGCCTCTCTTGTGTCTCCGTGTGTTCTCCCCCTCCCGCACCTGCCTGAGTCTGGAGCGGGGCGGAGTTCCTGACTCCTCCCGCGCGCACCTGGAGCGCATCAGCACACTCACCTCCACCTGCTGGGGAGCTTAAGATGGACGAGCTTCAGACACTCGGTGCCAGACCGTCCATGTGTCAACGTGACTTGCTTCGTTTTTGCATTTTGTCATTTTGATCTTTTCGATGCTCTGGATTTTTGCTACTCTCCAGTTTCCTGCTCTCCTGCTCGTTTCTGCTCCTGCCTCTGCACCCCAGCTCCGGTACTGTCCACCCTTTGTCTTCGCCTCCTGTCTTGTCTTGGTCTCCGGCTTGCTCCTCGTCTCCCGCCCTGGGTCTCTCTGGATTACTCCTGCTCGGCTCGCCCTGGTCTCGTTCCGCTCCTGTCCTCGCTCCGGTCCTGGCTTCCCGTCCTCGCTCTGCACTACGCCCGCCTGGTCTGCCTCCCGCTCCCTGCTCCCCGTTTGTGATTTATGAACTATTGACTTATATTTCTGCACAAATTGTGAATAAACACTGTGAACTTGCCCCGAGTAAGCACTCCTTGGTCCGCACCTGCACCTGCCATTACGACAGAACAGTCTGGCCACAATGGACCAAGCGGACTCGGGCCCGGACCAGTCGCTGCACCAGGCGTTCTCCCACCACGGTGTGATTATTGGACAACATGACCAATCAATTAGGACCTTGCTGGATTACAACCAGACTCTAACCCAACAAGTACCTCAGCTCACTAACCAGGTCGCCGCACTGCTCGTCACCACACCTGCTGCGCCCCTCGCCGTCTCTGCTGCTGGGACCGCGCCGCCGCCACCGGGACCGCGCCGCCACCGGGACCGCAGCGCCACCGCACCCTCTGGAGCCGAGAGGCCCGGACCCCGAGCCGTTTTCAGGTCAGCCCAGCCTTTTTTGGGGATTCCTATTCCAGTGCATGACTTTGTTTCCGCTTTCAAGTTAGTGTTTGATCATCCGCACTACCAGGCCAATGCCGCTTCCCACCTGTTAAGTCACGACCAGGGGTCTAGGTCCGTAGCGGACTACACCACTGAGTTCTGGACACTCACCACGGAGGTCGATTGGACCGAAGGACTCAATGAACACTTAAAGGACAAGCTGGTGTCCCGTGACGAGCCCTCCGACCTGAGCGCCCTCATAACCCTGACTAATCGGATCGATAATCGGCTCCCTGCGCGCCGGAGGGAGAGCCGCCAGTCCCCGGTCCGGCATGAGCCACGCTCCGTTCCGTTTTCCCCTGAGGAGCCCATGCAGCTGGACCGGACTCTCCTGTCAGCCGAGGAGCATTGATGGCGGCGCCGCCTGGCAGGGTCGTCCCTCTACTGTGGCGGGCAGGAACATTTTGTGGCCACTTGCCCGGTTCGTCCAAAAGGGGGAGCCCACCAGTAGCCCTGGGAGTACTGGTGGGTCAGTCTCGCATCCCAGAGAGAAGAAATGGACGGCAGCTGGATGCCACCCTGTGTGTGCGCTCGGACACCTTACCTGTCTTAGCCCTTGTCGATTCCGGAGCGGAGGAGGATTTTATGGATGTACAATTAGCGGAACAACTCGGCATCAAGGTCGAGTCCCTGGAACAGCCTCTCTGCGCCCAGGCTCTTAATGGACGCTTTCTGGCTCGTGTCACACACATCATGGAACCTGTTACGGTGGTTTTATCTGGTAATCATCGTGACACCCGGCGTTTCCATGTTCTCTCCACCACCTCCTCTCCGCTGGTTTTAGGTTACCCATGGTTGCGAGCTCATAACCCTGTTTTCGATTGGACCTGAGGGAAGATTTCAGGGTGGAGCCCCGTGTGCCAAGCCCAGTGCCTTCAGTCCGCCTTGACTCCTGCGGGGGAGGTTAGCCCCTCCTCCGGCCCGCCTCCGGACGTCCCGAACCTCTCTTCTGTCCCGGCGGAGTACCACGATCTCCAGGAGGTTTTTAGCAAAAGCCGGGCGCTTTCACTACCCCCTCACCGCCCGTACGACTGTGCAATTGATCTCCTGCCCGGCGCTCCCTTACCTTCCAGTCGGCTCTACACTGTCAAACTGTTCACTCAAAGGACAAAACCCTGAGCCATAAACAAAGTAATGTGTCTACTCCATTCAGTGAAGAGTGAGCGTCACACTGGAGAAACTAAACACACACAGACATAAGAGAATGAACCAACACCGTCACAAGAGCAGCTCAGGACCACAGTCTGATGTTCATCTCCATCTCAAAGACACTAATCACTTGTCATGATGCCTGCATTGTCTGTCCTCCTGAGGGCTCGGCAGAAGACACTCGGAGCCAGACCGACCGCGTGTCAACATTCCTGCTCTCGCTCGTCCCTGCTCCTGCCTCCGCGCTCCAGCTCCGGTACAGTCCTCCTCGCTGCCTTTCCTCCTGCCCCGTCTTGGCCTCCGACTTGCTTCCCGTCTCTGGCCCTGTCTCCCGCTCTCTGGACTATCCCTGCTGGGTCTTCCCTGGCCCTGTTCCTGGTCCCGTCGTGCTCCGGCCCTGGCTGTCTTCGTGCCCGCTCTGGACATCTCTGCCTGGCTTGCTCTGGTCTCATCCTGATCCTGTCCTCGTCTCGGTCCTGGTTTCCCGTCCCTGCTCGGCACCACTCCCGTCTGGTTCGCCTCCCGCTCCCTGCTCCCTGTGTGTGTGTTACATGAACTATTAAGACTGAACTTTCACTACCTGTAAATAAAACACTGTAAACCTGTCCCGAGACCTGCACGTCTTTAGTCGGCTACACCCACCGTTACGACACCACTCCTTTGAAGAGAGTGAGGGTCAGACCTGAGCCAGAGAAAAGAAATGGATTGAGAGGAGAGTTAAAGAAGATATTTTTATTTGACTACTTTGAACAGGAATTGAGCCTGAGACATAATCTGTCCGTATCTATAACTCCATTCATTAAGTTTAAAGACACACTGAGAAGTTCCACAGTGCCCCTTTAAACACGTCCACACTGTACATTAGTCATGTTTTATTTAGACTCAGCGATTCATAGATTTTTACTCCTTTATATGTTTTATATACACACAGAGAACATCAGATATATAAAGTAAAATATATGGAATCTGCCCTTTTGAAAATCACAAACGACCTCCTCCTCTCTGCTGACTCTGGTTCACTCTCCATCCTCCTCCTGCTAGATCTCAGTGCAGCATTTGACACCATTTCACACTCCATCCTCCTTGATAGACTTTCCTCCATTGGTGTCTCTGGTACTCCCCTCTCCTGGTTCCACTCCTCTCAGATCGCTCTCAGTTTATTCAGCTCAAGTCATTCACCTCACACCCCTTCCCTGTCACATCAGGTGTTCCTCAGGGTTTTGTCCTCGGTCCTCTGCTCTTTCTAATCTATCTTCTCCCCCTTGGTTCCATCTTTAGAAAACACCACATTCACTTTCACTGTTACGCGGATGACACCCAGCTCTACATTTCCAGTAAACCCAACTCTACACTTCCACCCTCTTCCCTGACAGACTGCCTCACTGAAATACAAACCTGGTTCACCTCAAACTTCCTCAAACTTAACGGCAATAAAACAGAACTCTTACTTGTCGGCACCAAATCCACCCTTAGCAAAATAAATCCTTTTTCCATATCTATTGATGGCTCCTCTATCTCCCCCTCCCCTCAGGTAAAGAGTCTGGGTGTCATCCTCGACAGCACACTTTCCTTCACCTCCCACATCAACGACATCACCCGGTCCGCCTATTTCCACATCAGAAACATCCACCGCCTCCGTCCCTCACTCACCCCACACACCACCGCCATCCTCATCCATAGCCTGGTCACTTCTCGTATTGATTATTGCAATTCTCTTTTGTTCGGACTCCCACAGAAATCACTCCATAAACTCCAACTGGTCCAAAACTCAGCTGCCCGCATTATCACACACACACCCTCCCATCACCACATCACACCTGCACCAGCTCCACCGGCTCCATCACGCACCGCATACACTACAAAATCACACTCCTCACATACAAAGCTCTCCACAACCTGGCCCCTCCATACCTGTCTGACCTCATTCACATCTCCACACCCGCCCGCTCCCTCCGCTCCTCCTCTTCCCTGCACCTCACTGTCCCTCCTGCCCGTCTCGTCACTATGGGGAGCAGAGCCTTCAGCTGCTCTGCTCCCCAGCTCTGGAACTCCCTCCCCCGTGACCTCCGCAACACACACTCACTCCCACACTTCAAATCTAAACTCAAAACTTATCTGTTTAGAAAGGCCTTCTCATCCTGACCACTCTGACCATAACTGCTCTGTCTTTTAATCTATATTTGTTTTTTAAATGTATTTTTAATCATTTTACATTGTTCTATTTGTATTGTGTATGTGTGTATATGTGTACGGCGACCTTGAGAGCCTTGAAAGGGCCTAACAAATAAAATGTATTATTATTATTATTAGTAAAGAAAAACTTTAATGAACTCTAGTAAATATTTTTCGACAAAGCAAAGGGAGGCGACTTTGAGGATTTGAATATAAAATATAACCAAAAAATGTTTAGTTATTTACATGTTTTCTTCTAGTAAAACTTGAATGAGACGGTCCAGACTTCTGACTGGTAGTGTAAATGCAATACTGAAGAAAAACACAAACATAATGTGGTTTAACAGTCACGTTTTTATCAGAAAAAACCTGTCACCATAGTTACGGACCCTAAAAAGAGGAACAGTTTGAAGAAAACCTGAAGCTGCGTTTTTTTCTCAGAATGTGTCAAAACTCTAATGCGATAAACAAACTTCTTCTTTCTGTTTTTTTGGAGATATCGGCCAAACCATCTGTGACTTTAGTTTCACACAGTCAGTGGAGAAGTTACAACGGTTTAAAGTTTAATTTAGTCTTTCAAAAAGTTGTTATTTTTCCACACATTTCCATTTTGTCTCTTCATCATCTGCAAGTTTAATTAAAACCTCACACATATTTATCAATCTGCCTTTAAAGGTGCTTTATGTAACTTGTATTGCATTTTATGTTTTTATGTTGATTATTTTTAAGGTTAATTACTTTTTAAGGTCCGACACCTGTTTGACTCCATGGAAATATTGATACTTTACACTGGGGGTGTTCTACATGTATGTCTATAGCAAACCAAAGGCCAAAGTTAAATCTGTCAACTGGACAAAACATTGTAGAAGTGAAGATTTTTGGCTGCTCGTCCCAGACTCTTCTTCAGTTCTGGTCAGATGCTGCTGGACACTGCCTTATATCTGTCTGAAGGAGGCGCTAACTACACTGAAACTGTAAACTGCTTTTATCTCCAGTTTCAGTCTTAATGGCCGCCATGCAACTTTTAATGGTCCCACTGGCTCACCTAATTGTTCTTTGTTTCTTTTGTTTGCTTTGGGTCTGAGGATGGAGTTATAGATGGGGGACAAATGAGGCCCCCGTTTCTGTTCAAGGAAGGATTGTCTTTTCTAACAAAATTTGATTCTTTAACTCCCCTCTCAAAGCATTTCTCTTACCTGGCTCAGATCTGTCCCTCACAATCTTCAAAGAAGTGGTTAGTGGCTTTGAGATGGAGATGTACGATGGACTGGAGTTCAGAGGAGCTCAGGTGAAACGACACAAGGAAAACAAAGAGCGGCACACAAGCAAGTTCATGCAACTCCACAAACAACCTAACCACAGGGATCAGAGAGACAGGAGCAAAGGGGATAAACTCGGACCATCCTGTGAACAGGGAATGCTGGGTGAAAAACCTGTCAGACCGTGAGCTCACCCAGACAGAGAAAGAGGTACTTTCCAAAGGACTGAACTTCTCTGTAACGTCTAACCAGGTCCCCACAGTGGACGACATTACAGCAGCAGAAATGGCCATTAAAAACAATAAACTGTCATGATCCGCACTGTCCGCTCCTGGTTTTCCTCCCTGTGTGCTCTTCCCCCTCCCTCACCTGCGTGTACCTGGAGCTGGGCGGAGCTCTCGGCTCCTCCCGCGCACACCTGCTCTCCATCTGGCTAATCACCACACCTGCCATGGATTAGGGGAGATGGGAGAAGACACTCAGTGCGAGATCGTCTGTTTGGACTCACCCTGTCTGTGCTGTGTTTGTTGTCTTCACTTGTTCCTGTCGTCCCTGTGTTCCTGTCATGCTCCGGCCCTAGATGTCTCCTGCCCGCTCTGCCCTACGCCCGTCTGGTCTGCCTGTCGTCCTGTGGTCCCTTCATGTCCCCGGTCCCAGTGTTTCCTGTGTTCCTGCTCACCTGCTCACCTGCTCACCTCCGGATCACCCGCTGTTCGTACTTTGTTCAATTGTTACAATAAACACTGTAAATCTGCCCCGAGTCTGCATCCCTTGGTCCGCTACACTCACCCGTTACGACATAAACTTACAGAGGCGGAAGCTGGTGATCTGAGACTGAAAGTAACAACTGCACTGAGCAGCGCCAAACCTCCTCCCTCCAACAGAACATCAGAGGAAAGAAAGACGACTGCTCTAGAAAAGGAAAGTCATTGATAGTGTCGTGATCCCTGTTTGTTGTCCTCCTGTGTTGTGCTCCCTCCTCCCTCGCCTGCCTGTCTCCGGAGCGGGGCGGAGTCCTGGCTCCTCCTGCAGCCCATCTACGCAATCAACATCACCTGCTGTGGATAAAAGGAGTCAGGACCAGAAACACGGCGCCGGAACGTCTGCGTGTTACACGTGAATACAACTGCTTGGCTTAGTATCTTGGTATTTTTGTAAACCTTTTAGCTCATTGGAATTTTTGTTCTTCCCCAGACCTCCGCCCGAGAATCCGCTCCGGAACCCCCACGCCTGCACCTGCACATCTACCCTGGTATGATCTCACATTGTCCTCGTCTTGCACTCGTGTATCTCCCTGGTCACGGACCCGCACCCACGCTCCCCAGCACCTCTGGATCTATGAACCATGACTAACCTGTTGCACCATTCTGTGAAGCATCCTCGTTCCCCCGGCCCTGTGGATTAATGAACTTTGATTTCTATTTGCACATTTCTGTGAATAAAACTCTGTTAAACCTTCGTGAGTCGCGCAGTTTTGGTCCCTCCGTCTTGCTGGTGTAAGCATGTTCCTTTTGTCCGATCAGAAGAATCACTGGAGACCAGAGAGTAGAATCACTCGAGTTTTATTGTTCCCTACGACAGATAGACAACTGACAAAATTCTAAATTCAAGATCTGGAACCCTTTACTCCAAACATTAATGCTGTGGATCCAAACATCAAGTTCACATGGGAAGAGGCCAAGGAGAACAAACTGTCCTTCTTAGATTGTGCAGTAACAATAGGAGAGGACCGATGTTTCCACTGAGCAGCATGTGGAGAAAGCCCTCTCTGCTAAAAAACAGCTAAAAAACAGGACAACTGGGAATCTGAACCTAGAAGGAAAGGTGTAATTATTCCTTACACTATTCCTTTCAAGCTGCACCTGGGGAGGACAAAGGGAGCCAAGACCTGACACTCAGCACCAGATCGTCTGCACATCCACAGTGGTACAACTCATTTTGACTCAGTCTCATGTTTTACATTTTTTGCTCTTCTCTAAGTTGGATGTTTTGTTGCTCCCTGGATCCACTCAGCTCCTCTGCCCCGACCCAGCTATCCACGACCAATACAGCTTACCTCGTCTCTGACCCCGCTGCCCACGATCCACTCAAGGACGACTGCTAACAACCCCGCTCTCAACCGCCTGATCACTCTACCTTCATTGTTACGTTGCATCTGTAAATAAACTTTGTTAAACTGTTCCCCGAGTTCTGTATCTTTGGTCTGTCAGTCGTTACGACATGAGGATTTTCAGACAGTATGAAATTCAGGTTTATTTCAAAACTACAAATGATTTAAGACAAAAATTGATCCACCCAAAGAACAAAACCCCAAGCCATAAACAAAGTAATGTGTCTACTCCACTCAGTGTAGTGAAGAGTGCAGTGAGCGTCACACTGGAGAAAGAGAATGAACCAACACTGTCACAAGAGCAGCTCAGGACCCCAGTCTGCTGTTCATCTCCATCTTAAAGACACTAACCACTCCTTTGAAAAAAGTGAGGTACAGTTCTTAGCCCATCTATAACTCCATCCTCAGATCCAAAGCAAACAAAGGAAACAAAGAGAACAAAAGAAGCAGGAAACACCCATTAACCCTATAGCGTCGGATGCTATCGTCGCCGATAGAGCGGGTTGTGGACTTTCCAGCAGCGTAACTCCGCGCCCAGTCGTGCTCTCATGTAAATTCAAACGGCGTCTCAAAGTGGAGACATGGGGCTATTTAAATATTTTGCCCACATTACAGTAATCTGCCTCTGTTGTCCCTCGAAGGCGACGAATGAGATCGCGGGGCTGCAGGGATTTTCCTGGTCATTTATTCGATGTGTAAAAGAAAAAATACAGATGGATGTGTAAAATAGAAGTAGTTGTGTGAAAAAATGCAGTAAATTCTGATATTTCCTAAAAAAAAAAAGAATAAAAGTCTCGGTGAACTATACTGGTCCATAGTTGCTCAGAGGTGTATGAATGTGTTAAGTATGTCTCAGGCACAGTTGAATAACTCAATAGACCAGAACAAACAGAAACTGTAAATAAAAGCTGTTTCCAGTTTTAAGTGTAATTAACTCCTCCCTTCAGACAGATATAAGGCAGTGTCCAGCAGGAATCTGACCAGAACTGAAGAAGAGACTTGGATGAGCAGAGAAACATCTTCACTCTAAAACCTTTTGTCCAGTGACAGATTTGAATTTTCTTTTACTGTGGATCAGACCTGGACGACTGAGACACTGTTATTACTGTTTGTACATTCAGGAGTAAAAATACATCAGGCCAGTCTTTCCAGTTCAACACAAATCTGACAGATGGATCTATAAGTGTGAAAAACATGGACAGACCTTTGCCCTTTGTACATTTACACAAATGGTCCTAATTAAATAAAAGAAAATGAGCTGTTACTGTCTGCAATCTTTATTTAACATAAAAATAAAACAAAACATTATGTTGTTAGTTCCACATTAATATAAAACAAGTATTTGACACTTTGAGCTGCATTTTACAAAGAGATAACGATGAACTGAAAGAAAACAGGGAAGTCGACAGTCAAACCTTAAAAAGGCCACTGCCAAATTACATAAAAGTCAAACTGCACATAATTACAAAAATGAACTAATTGTTGAACTTAAAATAATCCAACATAACATAAATATATGTACATTAGGTCCATACAGGTTTATCATCCCATTACAAAAGGAGCTTTGACTAAACAAACAAAAATGAATCATCATGTTTTTAAAAGATCTCAACATTTGTCACGTTCAGTCTGGTGAAGGCAGAGACTGGAAAAACATCACTGAAAAACACTTGCAGATTGAAATGTTACATAATATGGCATTAAACAAGATAATGTACAGGTCAGATCTGTGGAGAGGCGACCCCAATGACACAAAGAATCTTTTTTTCAAGGTAGATAAACATGGACCTGAATAATCCAACATAGACACATTTGATATCAGAACAATCCAAACAAAGTAATAACATCTCCACGGAAACAAGCGAGAGACAGAACTCAACCAGAAAAGTTACACAGTGTAGCTTTAAGGCTGTGGTCCATTTGTATCATATGAAGTTTTTTACTGTGTGTTTTAGTTGTTGTCCAGAAAAACTCTTTCATCTCAGCTCAGGTCGTTTGGACAGACCTGGAGAAAAAGTGAAGTATTTGAATTAATTATTATTTATATATTTTAAACCTTTAAAATGTCTTAAGTTCTTGCATTAAAATGTAAAATCAGTAAAGTTAAATGCACCTGAGCGGTAAATTGCTGTAGTCCCCAAGCTGTTCATCTTAAAGTAAAACAAACATTACATTTACATACATTTAAATCTAAAAATAAAGACAGAAATAAAGTCATTTACCATCCCTGTTTCTTTTGTCTTTGATAGTTTCATACACACAAACGTCGCCTAAAATGCAGGAAACATTCAACGATTAGACTTTAGTTTAAAATATCTTAAAATGTGGTGTAATATTTTCATCTGACCATGGAGAAGAGATGAGTACAGTTGCTGCTGGTCGTCTTGTCCCGCCCCTGTTTCATTCTCACTATTGTTAACAAAATAAATAAATAAAAAAGAAACTCTACACTTGAATTATGATGTACGAAGGACAAGACTGACCTGGACGAGCTTTGGCCTGAAAAACAAATACAAAATTATGATTCTGATAAAAACACAGACTTTACAACTCAGACTACATCAAGTCAGATAAAAGTGTTTAAATTAACTCAAAAACACATTTGACATTTACTTAATATCACATAGAACAAATGTGTCAGTGACATTTCAGCTTGTCTGTTTTCTAGTTTAAATAATTTCAGACCTTTTGACAGATTGTTTTTCTAATAACACTAAACAGTACAGATGTGGACCATGAAAATAAGTTTGTGAAACACTTTTTACCTTTATTTTTTATGTGGTGCCACAGAAGCAGCAGCAGAATGAGTAAAACCACTGCACACACAGGTCCAACCACCCACACCACAGGAAATGTCTCATTTATAGACACAGGAACAGCTGTAATCAACCAGTTATAGTCAATGTATATGTTTGTATCTTATATTCTACAGAAGACATATTATACACTTGTGTGCCATAGATTCCCTTTAAAATCAGCTATTTGTCAACTTGAGATGAATGATTCACTTTTTCTATCTTCAAAGAATCTCTTCATTTGGAAAACAATTATAAATCACTCCTTCCTTTCTAATGAGGCATTTAGACGTTGGAGCTCCCTCTGCTGTTAACAATGGGAATTAATAATGGGACAGTCAACAAATGAATCCTTACGCTACATGAATGCTATGCTAACAGAGCCATGCATTCATTAAGAAGACAATTTGAGCACAGAATGAGTCTGGAGATGGTTTATGGAAATAAAAACTGTAGGAGTCTGGACTTTTACCTCTGTTGTAACAATACTGACAAAATGAACTGAGTATTTTTCAGGGCTCAGAGACTATGATAGATTAATGGATTATGAATTAAGTAAAATACAACTACACTGCTCCAGGTACAAATTTGAAAAGACAACAACAATTTAAAAGATCAAAAAAGTCAATTTGACAAAATATGTGTTTTTAAAGAATAGTTTCACTGACTTTTAACCGACATCCAACTCTCTGGAGATATGACAGTCTTTGGTGTTGGCCGTAGTTTCCGTTGTCCCTCACATTTATAAAAGCCTTGGTCAGACCTGGACACTGCAGTGATGTTGAGCTCTGGTTCAGTCCCATTTTGAATCATTTTTCCATTTTTATAAAATTGAACTGAAGTAAAAGTCCCTGTGTTCAGTTTACAGCTGAGAGACACAGACTGTCCCTCAGTCACTGCACTCACTGGGCTCATAAGGATGATGTCCCCTGTGAAGTTAAACATGTCAAATACATAAAATACTTTAAAACACAACTTATACTTTATATCAAACTTACTGTGGACTGAGATGTTGACGGCATTGCTCATTTCTCCTGATCCAGACTCACACCAAAACACTGCACTGGTTTCCTCACGTAAACTAAACTCACATTTAGATTTAGTCCAATTACACTGTTGTGATAATCTGTGATCAGAAAACCTCCTCCAGACTGTGCTGTCTGCTCCAGTGGAGTTGAACCCACAACTCAGAGTGATGACATCATCAGTGAAGTGCTGTGCTCTGTCAGGACTGACCGAGAGAGACACTGGAGACTCAGCATCTGAGGAGCACAAGACCCAGGCTTAAGGAACACAGGCTTTAGTGAGTCAGGCTTTAGTGAGTCAGGCTTTAGTGAGTCAGGCTTTAGTGAGTCAGGCTTTAGCGAGTCAGACTTTAGTGAGTCAGGCTTTAGGGAGTCAGGCTTTAGTGAGTCAGACTAAAGTGAGTCAGGCTTTAGTGAGTCAGACTAAAGTGAGTCAGGCTTTAGTGAGTCAGGCTTTAGTGAGTCGGGCTTTAGTGAGTCAGACTTTAGTGAGTCAGGCTTTAGTGAGTCAGGCTTTAGCGAGTCGGGCTTTAGCGAGTCAGGCTTTAGCGAGTCAGGCTTTAGCGAGTCAGGCTTTAGAGAGTCAGGCTTTAGAGAGTCAGGCTTTAGTGAGTCAGGCTTTAGTGAGTCAGGCTTTAGTGAGTCGGGCTTTAGTGAGTCAGGCTTTAGTGAGTCAGGCTTTAGAGAGTCAGGCTTTAGTGAGTCAGGCTTTAGTGAGTCAGGCTTTAGTGAGTCAGGCTTTAGTGAGTCAGGCTTTAGCGAGTCGGACTTTTGCGAGTCGGGCTTTAGCGAGTCGGGCTTTAGCGAGTCAAGCTTTAGCGAGTCGGGCTTTAGCCAGTCGGGCTTTAGTGAGTCGGGCTTTAGCGAGTCAGACTTTAGTGAGTCAGGCTTTAATGAGTCGGGCTTTAGCCAGTCGGGCTTTAGTGAGTCGGGCTTTAGCGAGTCGGGCTTTAGCGAGTCAAGCTTTAGCGAGTCGGGCTTTAGCCAGTCGGGCTTTAGCCAGTCGGGCTTTAGTGAGTCAGACTTTAGTGAGTCAGGCTTTAGTGAGTCAGGCTTTAGCGAGTTAGACTTAAGGAACACAGGCTTTAGTGAGTCAGGCTTTAGTGAGTCAGGCTTTAGTGAGTCAGACTAAAGTGAGTCAGGCTTTAGTGAGTCAGGCTTTAGTGAGTCGGGCTTTAGTGAGTCAGGGTCAGAGGTCAGTGACATGAACATGTGGGACGTACCTCCAGACCAGACAAAGGCGGGGTCACTGTGTTCAGAGGAGAAGGCGGGACTTCCTCTTTCTGTTCGACACACAAACGCTGCTGAGTGGTTGAGGCCCTGGAGGATGAAGGAGTCCTGTTTAGAGCCGGCACTGGCCCCCGGGAGCCGCTCATATGTGTAAGACTCTGACTGAGGAACAGCCCTGTACCAGTGAAAGCTCCATCCTGCAGAGGGCGCTGTCACAGCACAGCTCAGAGAGACAGAGGCCCCAGGACTGAGCCAGGACACAGACGCTGACAGGACAGGACGGGGGGCTCCTGAGGAGTGGATGTTATATTTAGATCATCACAGACGATGTCATTGTGTCATATTAAATATAAACTTACTGTCAGACACATTTAGTGTGAGGGGGCGGCTCCACTCAGTGACTGTGTGTGGCAGGACTCCTCTGCAGCTGTAGGGCCCTCTGTCCTTCACTGCTGCTCTTATGGTCATTTCTCTTTGTTTGTGCTTCAGGCTCTGTCCAGATCTCCTCCATTCAAACGTCCACTCAGCGTCTGCTCCGTGAGCGTTACAGGTGAGAGAGAGCTGCTCTCCAGAGAACAGCTGAGACCAGGGGGGGTCCACAGAGACAGAGGGGCTGGGGACTGGACACACAGATCACCACATAAAAGAACATGTACAGCACATACACATGGAAGTATAAGACACGTGTTAGAGTCAAACTGACCAGTGGCTCTGAGTCTGAACTTCAGGCTGTGCTCAGTGAAGTAGGGAGGGCGCCCTCTGCTGGCTCTGCACTGGTACTCCCCTCCCTCTGACACTGAGACCTGTGCCTCAGATGAAGACTGTTTAAAGAGCTGCTCATTTCTGCTCCAGTCATATTTCCACCCAGAGGAAGGTGGAGAGACAGAGCAGAGCAGCTCCACACTGCCCCCTGTTGGCACCTCTGAGGCTCCACTCACTGTGACCTGAGGTTTGTCTGTAGAAACATAATTACATCAAAACATGAACTTCACACATTAAAGGCCCATATTATGTATATTTATATGTTCTAATGTTATTTCCTCAGCACAAACAGAACTGGAGTTGTGTTTTGTTTCATTCACAGATGCTGAACACATGAACCCTGGACATTTAGGCTGAGTTCTTTTCTCTAACTGAAAACACTCCACCTTGTGATGTCACCATGTGGTAAAACAGGGAGAGCTCCACCATGTTTTTAAAATCCACACACCTTCATTTGGATAATATCGGCCCTGAAAGTTCCAATCTCAACTAAATAAGAGGTCAAATGTAGCTGTTGATTTGAAAACTAGACCTTCAAAACATCACAAGGTGGAACAGAGCATTTTTGGAGATGTAACAGACTAATAATAATAATAAAGTGTGACTCAAACATGTGTGAATGAAACAAAACACAACTTCAGGTCTGTTTTTGAGGGGGAAGAACATTATAACATGGCTTAAATTTCACAAGTCGAGATAAATTTGCGTAATATGGGACTTTAAAAACATGGAGGACAAACCCACAGTTTGTACAGTGAAAGTGCACATACTGAGTACAGTGACAGTGGTGGTGCTGCTCCACACAGTGGTGAGGTGTGGGCCTCTCTGGGCTCTGCAGCTGTAGGCTCCTGTGTCAGACTCAGTCACTCTGGACACTCTGTATTCTCTGGTTGTTGGAGGTAGGTTCAGTCTGTTCCTGCTCCAGTGATAGGTCCACTCTGTGTCTGCTCCCTCCACCTCACAGATCAGACTCAGACTCTCTCCCACAAATAACTTAGACCAGTTTGGAGTCAGAGACACTCGTTTGGGAACTGTGTAAAATAGAAATACTTCAAATACAGAAGGAGACTCTGATGCTGACCACAGGGCCAGAGAACAGGACTCACCAGTTTGTCTGACAGTGACTGCAGGACTTTGAGGTGTGAGGATGAACTGGTCCTGTCCTCTGCAGCTGTACTCTCCTCCTCTGGAGACACTGACTCTCTGTGAGGTCTCAGGTAATGTGTCAGTTTGAGAATAACTACGTCTGAACCATCTGTATCCCCCTGTAAACCCCTCTATGTCACAGCTCAGAGTCACACTGCCCCCTACTGGAATAACTGAGGGCCATGGTCTCACAGTGACAGTGCGTTGTGTTTCTGCAAAGAAGGAAAAGAGAAGGTCAAATGTTCAGACATAAATCCATAATAGAATATTAACTGTGCAGACCAGGGTAAATGTGGTTCAGTTGTGTTAAATACTGACGTGTTACTGTGAGTCTCCAGGGGTGTGACTGTACTTCCTCATTGATCCCACAGGAGTACTGACCCTCGTCTGATTCTGACACTGTGATCTTCAGTTGGACTGTTGTTGTAGATTTGTGCTGAGGCTGATGTTGAACAGGTGATCCATTTTTGAAAAAGAGTAACTGTCTCTGAGCAGGACCAGAACAGACCAGAGTCACTGAGTCTCCCCGATACACAGCCTGGACTGGAGTCTGCAGGTTCATACTGGCACCTGTGCAACAGGGGGCGATAGTGAGAAAACACTTTTAAATCATTTATTCCTATTGACAGATAACATAACATTTAACAACATATTTTATATCATTATTGACAATATCTAAAGGGAAAAAGCTAAAAAATCACCACTTTATGATGTGAAAGTGCAAAGAGCTCCAAAAACACAACCCAAAAGAAAAATAATCTGCCTGGCGACTCTGTCCAGGAGCAGGGTGTAAACAGGCTGTTGTGGAGGCTGAACCCTGCAAAGCCCCTGGCTGTGATGGTGTCTCCTCTCCACCCTGAGACACTGTGCAGATGAGCTCACTCCCGTCTTCACAGACATCTTTAACTCCTCCCTGGAGTCATGTCCCTGTTTCAACTCATCCATCATTGTTCCTGTCCCCAAGAAGCTCAGATCACTGGACTCAAAGACGACAGGCCTGAGGCCTGACGTCTGTGGTCCCCCCACCCACATTCAACATTAAAACACCAATAGTGTAAAGTGCATTTAAACTGACACTGGATCAACAGACAAAAACACAAATGGTGCAATGCTGGATGCTCCTTTAGCGACATCTTCATTCACCTGCTCCTTTGTAAAGTCACAGTGTAAACAGAACACAGACTCACTGAGTAACTGAACAAAAGAGAGGCCCAGCATGAACAGACACATGGAAAAAGATCAATATTTTATGATGGTACATAACTCTAGACACAGATGTACTGTACATTACATTTAAAACAAAAGCTTCAGTTGGTTATCTTTTATTAGCATATTGTTAGAACAAGAACAAGGTTATTTTTGGGACCATAAAACAACGATAGCTGGTTTGTTCTAATTAATAATTTGAACAACAGTTTGTCTAGACTCTAGATGAGATGTACACTAATGAAGTATTTAATCACAATGCATCTTCAAAGACTAAAAGGATTTAAAAAGATATATACACATTACAACATTCCCCATGGAATAGTTTTTATGAACCAACCAGCCCACTACATTTAAAGTTTAATTTGAAATCATCATAAGCATGAAATGAATCACTTCAAGAACTATAGAGCATAGTCACCAAGTCCACATTAAATAGAGTTTATTACCTGTTGTCTGTTTGCAGACGGCGACACAAAACACTGGAATAAAAACATATAAACATGTAGATTACTGTCTAGATGACATTAATGCACACATTAATCTACATTAATGTAGTGACCCAGGTCTAAACTCTGACCCAAAGTGTAGTACTCACAGATGGACCGCAGTGTCCAGAGCAGAGAGGCTCCCATCCTCAGAGTCTGAACAGGCTCAAACTAAACACACAACTAAACACACTTTTGATAAAGGCTCCGTTTATGCACTTCATGATGTTTAACTGGACTGTGTCAATGTGTTTCCTTCCTTTTCACACCACACACAAAATTAGAAAACACATAAAAAAGT